>NC_056727.1:1212450076-1212720076 GCF_019279795.1 Protopterus annectens
GTTTATTGTGGATGAGCTTTCATTTCTATTATGAGAAATTACTCAGATATACATGTTATCCTATATCACTGCAGATGTCTTCACAAAACAGTGTGGTGTGTACTAGGGCTGGGCCTAAAAACAGAAATAAATTGCATACTTTTACAATTCTTAAATTATTCCGGCTGATGTAATAAGCAAGCATAAAGGCTATTTTTTATGTTAGAAACATTAGGGGTGAAGCTGCTGCTGTATTAGTGGGTGCTTGTGTGAGGTTTACAAACAAAAAAAATTAAAGTCCCATAGAGGAACAATCTGTTTTCTAGGTGGTATCAAATGCAATACCTTTTTCAGAAACTGTTTGACTGGCAGTAAACATTCTGGGGGAGGGGATCTACAGACATCCAAGCTAAGAGAGATGAAACATGTACCGTCATTGAGGCTTTCTTTAGCCCTGCCCTAAACAATTCAGACAGATTGCAGAATAATTGAGCACAATGCTGTGAAAGAGCCATTATTTTTCCTTTGACACCAGAGGCAAAATCTTTTCCATTTAGCATAACATTTCCTGGTAGCAGGCTTCCTTGACTCCTTCAAAATGTTTAGCATGCCCTCTGTGAACTGGTTCCCAAGAGGGAGCAAAGTCATATAATGCATGTTGTGAGCTGAACAGTTCTCATGTGTGAGTATACCAGGGCCCCCCTTGTGCTGATTTAAGAGGTTTACCTGCACATATAGCATGGAATTTTTTTTCCCTGGACATCTCTAAGAGAAGGAAGGAAGAAAGAAAGACTGCTATCTCGGCCCCAAGGGTGATACTGATAGCATCTTTGGCTTATTCTCTTTTGCTTTCTGAGTCACCCTGGGGAGTATGGGAAATCGAGGGAATATTTGCAGAAACAGACATGCCCAAGTTGATGGAGAAGGCATTCAGAGTACTGTCTTGGAACAGAATTTCCTCAATTGTCTGTTGCTTAGATAAGTAAAAAGAAAACTCTGGTACACCCGACCTATGGACCAGCTGCAAGAACATGTCCCTAGCCACGTGTTTATGGAGCTCTCTGATCTGCTCAACTGGACTGTCAACAATTTTTGCAGGGATGGGTTTCAGACTTTGCATAGTTCATACTGATTCTAGGGATACTTCCTTAATAGTCACTGCCAATCTACAAAGGGGGTACAACAAAAACTCTATATTTGTTTACATACTGCATCATAGTTGTATTATTCATGACCACCTGAAGTTTTCCCTGTTCAAATGTCTTTACTGCTTGGGCCACTTCCAAAATTTATTTTACATTAAGGAGTCCTTTTCTGTGTATACAGTACCCCTGTTTTGGACCTTGCGCCTCTGAGTGGGCTCACCAGGCTGGATCAGAGGCATCTGTGTTCAGACTCTGGCTTACTGGCTCATGTCTGAAAAATACATCCTTATTTTGTTGGGACTTGATTTACCATCACTTAGTATTTATTTGATACAGAATAGAATGATAATAGTCTCCTTTGGGGACTAGCTGTGCCGACTCCAGGTGTTTTCTGGGGTACCACATGAATTTTCGCCATATGCAGTCTTGGATTGTATACCATCAAAATCATAGCTGTCAACATGCTAGTGCCCTTAGGAAATATCTCACTGTAATGGGGTTTTTCTGACATATTTCCAGAAAGCAGCCTACCAGGGATCTCACCTTGTCCTTGTGGAAGGAAGGCTACCTGGATGCTGGATCCAAGAAGGTTCCTTGAAATACTATCCTTTTGGAGAGTTGAAGGCTTGATCGGAACTAAGACAATGGCTTCAAAATTTAGAAGTAAATCAGTCTTATTGGTAGTGCCCTCTCCCCACTAATGAGGCTTGGCCTGAATCAGGCAGTTGTCCAGACAGATATGAATACCTTTGCTCCAGCTATACAATATCACTAGAGCTGGATACTATTGTAAAGACCCTAGGCACAGTAATTAAGCCTAGGCACAGTAATTAAGCCAAAGGGCAAAGAGGTAAGTTAGTAGTACGTACTGCCTATGGTCCATGTAAGTGGGAATGTGTACAGAAGTATACTTGAGATCTATGGCAACCAAAAGAACTAGAGGCAACAGGTGGAGTAGTAAGGTGTGAAGAATTAGCATCTGAACTTTACAGCACCTTTAGAAAGGCATATAAAACATTGTTAGTCCAAACTGGTCTCTAAAGGTCTTCTTTTCTGGGCATTAGGAACATTCCTCAGTAGAATCAGTTGCTTTGCTTTTTTTTCCAACACCATGAAGCAGAAGTCTGTCTATAAGGTGGTATGACATCTGTTTTGTTCTCTGGAACCCCAAACCAGTGAAAAGCCTTGAAAAGTTGGTTTTGAATGGTAGTGCAGTCAATAATCCTGAGTCAGTACTTTAAGGACCATTTTGTCAATGCTAATGGCTTTCCAGTGTGTGGAATACTGCCAGCCAGCCAAATGTCCAGTTGAGTTTGGGACATTGATGGGGATTTAAGGCCTGGAGTTTTGATCTCCCTCCATTTCATTTCTATGCTGGCTCTTTTTCCTTCATGCCTGCTTACCATTATCTTGACAATGATAATAAGGCTGCTGTCATATAACTGTATGAAGTGGGAGTAAGCAACAGTTTTACAAACTCAACAGTCTTCCTCTGGTCTCAAACACATCACCTGCAGGGGGTCCAAAGAGCAGCCGCACTTTGACAGCCTCCAATAGAGGGTGGATCCTCAGCCAGGTTGGGCATGTCTTCTGATAACCGATCTTGTGGCAGCTGACATAGATGCTGCAAATACAGCATCACAGCCACATTTTATAACATGCTTTCCAATCAGAGTAACAGGCTGGACTATTTCAATGAGTTTAGCCTTCTGAGTGGTGTCAGACACTTTCCTTATCTTAGTTTTCATTTCACTAAGGCCCTCCCCTTGACATTCAATCCAAGGAGTCTGGCAGTTCAAAGCCCTGAAAGCCAGGGTAGCCAACATGTACACTTTCTTTCCAAAGGAGTCACAAAACCTGCTCGTCAATGGGAAGGGTACTTAGGGATGGAAACAGTTTAGGCATCTCTTATGGAGGCAGAATCATCACTGTTCACAGCTTTTTAATAGAAGAAATTGTAAGAATCCTAGATCCTGCTTTTTATAGACAAGAGGATGGGAATCTACTTCCAGAGAGGCCATAAGAAGTGCATCCTTCAAAGTCCCAAGACTACAGACAGCAAATGGACTAGGGAGACTGAGGTAACATTTCTGGGCATCCATAACATCTTTAGCATTCTACGTGAATTGACCTCTCAGCCTCTCCCCCGCCTTCTCTTTCAGTGGGGGTACTACTCGCATAGATGGCTAGTACACTGCAGTCCATGTACAAACTGCATAAAGTTCTGGGCCAATCCGAAGCAGTCTTGGGTAGAAGCCTGGGAAAGGGGGGTGGGGTTGCCAGTTGCCTGAGGTACATAGAAATGCAAGAAGCCTGACTTGACAGACAACCCATGTTTAGAAGACTGTTATCTTAGCTTGGGACACCTCCTTGGTGTTCTGGATCTGTGAATGGGTATCCCTGACCTCAGGGATGGCCTTAGCTGAAATGGCACCCTAGGCGAGGTAGTGCTGTGGTGCCTCTTAAGCCCCACCCACACCATTCTCGTTAAATGCCCCTATTTGAGCCACACCCACAGGAAGTTCACTTCCCAAGAAAGACACTCCAGTTATTTCCTTCATTTAAATGCATAGGAAGAAAAGATACCTTGTAATGTAGTTTAACTGCAAGTGAAGGAGGAATTTTCCTTTAATAAACTTGCTTTACCTGTTGCTCCTTCACACATATTTTACTATAAAGGTCATGTCATAACATAGAAGCCTGCGTGCCTTGTTTCAAAGGGTTGCTTAAGTTAATTGAAACAGTTTAATTTACTTTGGGGTAGGCGAGTGAGCCTTACAGCTCAGTGAAAGTAAAATAGCAACCTCTCTCTGGACCTATGGGAACAGTACATACAGAGGAAGAATAAGATTTAAAAGAATGCAATATTTGAATGAGCTATGTAATGTTTGGCTGACAGTGACTGGATAGATTATAAGTGATGTATGTTTGCAACTAAAAATATGCCAGTACGGTTTGTCATGTATGATGTTTGCAACTAAAATTATGTCAACATGGTTTATTTCCCTTTATGTAAATGTATGATTGCTTATGTCATACATGATAATTTAATAAAGATGTTTCTTGAAAAAAAAAATAATAATAATAAACTAGCATAGATTTGTGACTACCCATCCAGTCATCAAGACTACCCTTAAAGGTAGTTATAATAGCACTTTGACCTGTAGTGGTAATTTATTCCACCAGCTAGTAAAACTAAGTTAGAAAACTATCCCTCCAGTGAGTCTTCTTTATTTGTTGTTATAAATTTAGATGCCTAGTGTGACTGTTTTGAGAACCACTGGTTAGTGAAGCAACAGGAGGGCAAATAGGACTGGGTCCTTCACTGCTCAAAAATTAAGATACAGGTCACCTTGGAGAAGTCAGAAAGCTACTAAGTGTAAGAATATTCATGCAAATCTATCATGATAGTCAAAGGATTTAACATCTTCAGTTTTATTTGCTAGAAACCTTGGAAATCTTTGGGGCCTTTCCACTCGAATGATATACTTGGACTTGTACATATCAAGGGGAGTACTGTATTTGATGGTGGTTCCGGTGAAGAGTACAGTAGTAGGATGACTTCTCTGGATCTGGAAGATATTCCCCTGGAAATTAACTGGGCCAGATAGAAAAATTTCCAGACTATGGTGGAAACATGATTATCATGTGTGATCAGTTGTGCATGAGTGCAGCTTTAATTGTGCATGAGTGAAACTTTTAAAGAAAGTGGCGCCAGAACACTATCATGTACTTCGGCTACATGGAACATGCTACATCCTACTGAAGTGGTTAATCAGGAAGAAAAAAAAATCTAATTCTTCATTTCAAGCTCATATCATTGTCTTTTTCATCAAGAGCCAAATGTATAAAATATTTTAATCCACCTGAACAACTCATACTGTTCTAGTTCTTCAGTTTTTCAGCCTATGATGATATATTAGGTCTTACTCTAACTTCTTTGTAATATATCTTGCAGTGCAAAATTCTCTTCTTAGCTTAGCTTGAATTAAAATATTCCTTTAATGTCTGATTGCCTTACTCCTGGCAAAACATCACCTAAACATCCATATAATTCTATCAACAGTGTTGTGTGGACATCTTATTTTCTTGTACTCAATGCTTGTTTGAGGAAGCTATGTAAGATGGCTAATAGCTATTGTGGTGATAAAATAGCAAATGTCAAACTACCTACTCAGTAATGACACAAAGGTATTCCTCTTTGAAGTATGCATTGGCTGCTGTTTAATACTTGTATTTTACTCCCCATTTTTCCTGTGCTCAGACTGTATGTGAAAAGTATATTTTTTGAATCGTTCCACAAACCTAGTAATCAAACAAAGTAACTCAGTGGACTAAAGAGATTAAAGGTAAGGACACAACAGAGAGTACTGGAATTTTCTATGCTGTTCTTAACGGGTGTATTCCTGAAATATTTTTAAAGTACATGACAAATAAGTAAAACAAATATGCTTTTAATGTAAGATTATAACTACAGAGTATAATGGGAAATAAAGAAAATTATTAGAAACTAAAAAATAGTCACTCTAGTTAAAAATGCTGATTAAAATGTTAGATGGTAGATATGAACAAGACTTAGTCACCAAAGTCAAATTTAAGCGGTTGTATAACTATATAAACAAAACGAGACATGAAAGAGGAGGGACTTAGCTTTTTGATTAGGTGGAGGAGTCTAGTGCTGTTGAAGGAAATAGTAATAGATTTAATGCACATCTTGTTAGCATTTTTTCTTTTAAAGGAGTAATGACAGTATGCATTTAAAACAGTATGAATACAACAGCTCCCATGGTTATATTATGGATGTTATCAGGATAATACCATGTAGAGTGTCTGTGAGATAGTTAATGTTTCTGCAGCATTCTTTTGCAAAATTAAAAATAAGTATTTTAGAACTAATGTTGTTAATGTTCATCACCTATATTGGCAGTTGCATCATCCCAGATGCATGAAATCAGCCAGCCGTTGTTCAGATCCATAAAGATTAAACAAACAAAATTGCTAGCTTAAATTCCCCATGCAAGTGCAGAATGTATTTGCATCCACGTTAGCGTGCATGCATGCCAAGCACGGTCTTCCTTAAAGCAGAAGACGCTTGCAACACATTTTTTTTTAATTGCTGAAGCCTCCCTATCAACCCAAAGCTGTAAAAGTGGGAGGATGTTCACCGTCCTACTTGTCCTATGGTCCTGATGCCATTGGACAGTACACTTACCATAAATGTAGATGTTTGAGTGTATTCACTGTTGCAGTCATTACAATTGGGTTATCCTGCTGGCAGGCTACCCTCAGTCGGCCTGAATTCCAAAGTCTAGGTCCGGCGTCGGTTGCTGTCGTCTCTTCCCTGACGTCAGTGCGCCATGGGTATAAAAGATGCAGCCAACGCCATTTTCTTCAGTTTTTCTTGCCCCAGATGTCAGGTGCCCCCAAAAGGGTAGGCAAAAACTATGCCAAAAAAAATGCATGCACAAAGGTATATATTTTGCCTTCTTCTACAAGCAAATACACCACATAGGTTGTATAGAATAGAGAAGTACAGATAAGTTCCAGCAAAGAAAAGGGGAATGGTGGGTGGGTAACCTGGACTGCAACAGTGAATACACTTGAACATCTACATTTATGGTAAGTGTACACAACTGTAATATGTTCTTCGTGTTTCACTGTTGCAGTCATTACAATTGGGGTGAATCCCAAAGCTAAGGTTGGGAGGCTGGAGCTAAATAGCATTAGGAGCGGCTATTAGGCCCTGCAGAACTGCAGTGGCAAAGCCTGCCCTGGATTTAGAGTAGAGTGGTAAGTGATAGCGCTTTGTGAAGGTGTGCACTAAACTCCAAGTCACAGCCTCTAAAATGTCTTTGATTGGTACTCCCCTGAGGAAGGCTGCTGAAGTGGCTGCTGCTCTGGTTGAATGTGGCCTAATGCCCTTAGGCACTGGTTTGCCATGGTATAAGTAGCAGAAAAGAATGCAGTGGCCTATCCACTTTGAAATAGTCTGCTTTGAGATAGCCTTTCCTTGTGATCCTGCAGCATATGCCACCAGTAATTGCTCTGTCTTTCTGAAAGCTTTGGTTCCGTTCAAGTAGAAGCGTAGCTGTCTGTGTATGTTCAATGAATGCAGAATTATCTCCCCCCTTATTCTGTGGGTTTGGATAAAAGGTAGGCAGATGAATAGTTTGGTTAAGGGCCACATTGGATACTACCTTAGGCATAAATGTCGGGTTTGTCCTCAGAGAAACCCTGTCTGGATAAAAAATGATAAAAGGTTCCACAACCATGAGTGCCTGTAGCTCTGAGACTCGTCTTGCAGAAGTTATTGCTAGGAGTAGAGCTGTTTTCCAAGATAAAAACTTTATATCAGCTGCAGCGGCTGGCTTGAAAGAAGGCAGGGTGAGTTTTTCCAAGACATAATTGAGGTCCCATGCCAGTGTTGGTGATCTCCTTGGAGGCCTTAAATTTTTGGCCCCTCTGAGGTACTGCCTTAAAGGATGAGAAAAGATTGGTGGCTCTGTATTGTAATGAGCCAAAATGGCAGAGGCATGAATTTTTATAGATGAAAAAGATAGGCCTTTGTCCAGCATCTCAGTCAAGTATTGCAAAATCTGAGGAATGTTTGGTACAGCAATGTCAATTCCTTGTGCCTGGCTCCAAGCACAGAATCTCTTCCCTTTTCCAGCATAGGATTTTCTAGTACTAGGTCTCCTGGCCTCCAAAATGACATCCATCACTGCTTTAGTGAGAGGTGTGTTTTGTATGACTACATTATCCACCATGCTGCCAGATTTAAAGTCTTGAGTTGGCTGTGCAGGATCTGATTGTTCTGCTGGGACAGTAGATGAGGTACTTGAGGTAAGGTCCAGGCTGAGCATTGAGACAAGCTCCTTAGGATTGGATACCAGTACTGGCGTGGCCAGTCTGGGTCAATCAGTATCATTTTTTGGCTTCTCCTGTCTGACCTTTAGGAGTACCTTGGGGAGGAGAGGCAGAGGAGGAAAGGCATATACTGTTAAGTTTTGCAAGCTGAAAGATAGGGCATCCACTTTCCATGCTTGTCTGACAAGTCCTTGTGCAGAATCTCTTTAGTTGGCAGTTGTGAGGTGAGGCAAATAGATCTATGTCAGGGCATCCCCATTTCCTTGTTATCATGCTGAAGACTTGTGGATCCAATTTCCACTCGTGGGGATCCATGAGGTTTCTGCTTAGTTCGTCTGCCAGAGTATTTATCTTTCCTGACAGGAACTGTGCTTGCAGATGCACTTGGTAAGTCAATGCTGTGTCCCACAAAGTCATGGCATTTTGCTGCATGTTTGGCCAATGCATTGTCAAAATTCTTAACTTTCACTGCATACATGTGCTCAGAGATTCTTTTTCTTAACTGCCCTACTTGTTTTTCCTAAATAAAATGCATCGCATGGCAAGCACAGGGCCAAATAAGCCATAAAAGTAGACCCACAATTTTTAAAAAAACAGGAATTTGTCATATCTTGTTATTCCCATATACCTCAAAATATGGTCCCTCTGCTATACACCTACACTGTGAACAACTTTGACATTTGAAAATGCCCACTGAGCTGGTACTTGTCTTACTGTCTACACTTTCTAACAGCTTCTTAAAATTATTTGCTTTTTTGTTAATAAAAACTACCTGCAAGATGTCACTGTTATCTTCCAGAATTCTCCAATTGTTTTTAATAATGTTCATAATGGCTACGCTGTCTACAGTATAAACTAAGGGCATGGACAGGGACCAAGCTTGTTACATGCTAGAGGTCCTCTGATTGTTCCCCTTCACATTTACTTCTTCATGTAAAATGTTTGCGATGACTGTTAGTGGATAAATAGAAGTTATGTTCTTACCATAACGTTCCATGTTAGTTGTCTTCTTCTCGCCTTCTTCTTGCTGGATGGGTTCGGAGCCGACCTCGGCTCGACTGCCACTCTAAAAGCTCGAGAGTTGGTTCCACCGGCTCGAGGCTCCCCTTATATCCCACAATGCTAGGCGAGAGTTACCTCAGATCTCGTTTGTAAGCTAACCCCAGCTTATAAAGGTAAAAGAATAACTCTAAACAGAGTCCACCTCTAACAACAGGAAGAAAGAAGGGTGACCTACATCCTGAACCGGGAATATGCACAATAGCATATGCCTAAGAAAGAGGTGGTAGAAAGAGAGGTCACAATCACAACTCCTCTAGGTCTGTCCAGGCCCGGGGGAAGGAGGGTGGGACGCAAGAAGAAGGCGAGAAGAAGACAACTAACATGGAACGTTATGGTAAGAACATAACTTCTATATGTTAAGTTGTCTATCTCGCCTTCATTCTTGCTGGATGGGACCGGCCCCTAGCACCTTGTCCCGGTGGCCTAACGGAACAGACTCCTGAGAACAGTGGAACCAAAATTAGCTCTATGCCTGGAAGCTAAATCCAACTTATAATGAGAAATAAAAGTGTGAGGAGTAGCCCAAGTAGCCGCTGCACAAATGGTGTCAATAGGCAGTCTGTCTTGGAAGGCTAAAGAAGTAGCCAAAGCTCTGGTGGAATGGGCTTTAGGTTTATTAGGCAATTTTGGTGTCTAATTTCATATACAAGGGAAATCAAAGATGTTAGCCATCTGGATAATGATACCTTTGAAACTGAAAGTCCCTTTCTGCTTTCCGTGATAGGAGACAAACAGCTGATCAGATTTTCTGAATTGTTTTGTTCTATCCAAGTAGTACCTCAATTGACGATGAACATCCAGGCAGTGTAATTTTTGTTCAGACCTATTGGAATATTCTGGAAAAAAGACAGGGAGGTCAATGCTTTGGTTTAGATTTGACGTCGAGACCACCTTAGGCAAAAAAGACGGGTTAGTTCGTAAGGATACTCTGTCCTTATGAAACAATAGATAAGGAGGTCGACAGCTGAGTGCTTGAAGCTCTGAAACTCTTCTAGCTGAAGTAATAGCTACCAGAAAAAGAGTCTTCCATGATAGCAATTTTAAAGAACAGGAGGCTGCAGGTTCGAAAGGGGGAAGAATCAAAGAAGCAAGTACTAAATTTAGGTCCCAAGGAGAAGGAGGATTTCTTATAGGAGGTCTGAGAAGAAAAATTCCTTTCAAAAAGGCTTTGCAAAGCTTGTGGGACATTAAGGTAGATTCAGAAATACCCACATGAAAGTTAGAAATAGCTGCCAACTGAACTTTAAGAGTAGAGGGAGATGAACCTGCATGGAAGAGTTCAGCTAGAAAATCAAGGACTAATTGGATGGAAGCAGTGAAAGGATCTATGTCCTTTTCTTGAGCCCAATATGTGAAGCGTTTCCACTTACTCAAATAAATCTTCCTAGTGGAAGATTTATGGGAAGCTATCAAAATATCTCGAACAGAGTGAGATAATTGAGGAAGCCTGGCTAAGGTTGGAACTGGAGGAACCAAGCAGTGAGGTTCAGAGAGGGAGGGAGCGATGAAGCTGACCCGACTGATGGATCAAAAGATCTGGAACTAGGTCCAGATTCCACGGTCGCTCAAAAGTAATTGATGTAGAAAGGGGAACCATACCTGTCGAGGCCAGTAAGGAGCAATGAGGATCAATGAGGCCTTCTGAGCGATAGCTTTCTGTATCACTTGAGAGATTAGTGGGAAGGGAGGAAATGCATACAGAAGTCCCCGGGGCCAAACTTGGACTAGAGCGTCTCTGCTGGGTTGGCCTGGTAAAGGGAATAGAGTGAAATATTCTCTGCACTTGCTGTTTTGGGGAGTAGCAAAAAGATCGCAGCAAGGCTGACCCCACTTGAGGAAAATATCTCTCACCACAGAGTCTTTCAGAGACCACTCGTGAGGCATGAGGATTGCTCTGCTCAACTTGTCCGCAATTTGATTGGACTTCCCGGGGATGTGCGTTGCTATCAGAAACCGCTGAGAAGAAATCGCACATTGCCACAGTCGGAGTGCTTCTCGACACAGGGGGTATGACCTGGTTCCGCCTTGTTTGTTGATGTACCACACTACAGACATATTGTCTGTCTGGATTGCAATCGTTCCCAAGGGAAGAGAGTCTTGAAGGGCTTGCAACGCTAAAAGCACTGCTCTCATCTCCAGAACATTTATGTGCAAGTGGCATTCGTTTGGTTGCCATGTGCCCTGGACCGTCCTGCCCTGATAATGCCCCCACCCGATCAGGGAGGCATCCGTTGTCAGAGTAGCAACCGGAGGGTGGAACAAAGGGTCTTCCCAACAAGAGCTGAGGGGAAGACATCCACCACATGAGATGATTTTGCACGCTTGCGTGATCATAATGGTGTGAGACATTGGAAGCTCCTGGTATGACCATTGAGTAAAGAGCATCCATTGAAGGATCCGTGACACGGAATCTGGCTAATGGAAGCAGGGGTATGGCCGCCATAATTCCCAACACTTTCAGAACTAATCTGGCTTTGATTCTGTTGTTGTTGAAAAGGAGTGAGACCAGTTTGTGAATGTCTGTTATTCTCTGATGTGTTAGTCTCGCAGACATGTCTACTGTGTCTAGATTTGCGCCTATGAAAGTAATAGTACGACAAGGCGACAAAACAGACTTTTCGCAATTTATTGAAATGCCTAACTTTTGACAAATGCGAAAAGTGTAATCCCTGGCCATCAGAAGGAGATGCTTGGTGGGAGCTGTGAGGAGCCAGTCGTCCAAATATGGAAACACCTGAATCCTTGTCGCCTCAGGTGAGACGCTACCACTGCCATGCATTTGGTAAACACCGGGCCAGTGGTGAGACCAAAGGGCAGGGCCCTGAACTGAAAATGACTGGTTCCCAGCCTGAAGCGGAGGAATCTTCTGGAGCGTCTGTTCATTTTTATGTGATAGCACGCATCCTGAAGGTCTATAGAGCACATCCAGTTTCCTTTGCCCAAAAGGGGAAGGATGGATTGCAGCGTGACCATCCAAATCTTGTTTTCTTGACTGATCTGTTCAAGATACTGAGATCCAAAATTGGTCTCCAGTCCCCTGTTTTCTTTGGAACTAAAAAGAACCTTGAGTAGATTCCGGATCCTTGCTGGTCTGCTGGAACTGGCTCAATTGCTCTTTTGTAAGCAGTTTTGAAATCTCCAAAACCGCTAGATCCCTTTGAGCGGGTGGAACATCTGGAAGGGATTTTTTTGATTGATTTGGAATGCGAAGAAAGGGGATAGACTAGCCTTCGGAAATGATGGACTGTACCCATTTGTCTTGAGTCAGGGATAGCCAGGCTTCTGGGTACAGTGACAATCTTCCCCCGACTGCCTCCGAACATGGGCACTCGGCCAACACCTCAGGGTTGCTGAAAGGGCTTGTCAGGAAGGCTTCCCGATTGGCCTGCTTCTGCGGACCGCCCCTGCGCCTAGGGCGGCGCCTACCATTGTTATTCCCGCCTCTGCCTCTGGCGGGGAAACGACTCTGTGCGTCAGGCGAAGTCCCTTGAGATTGTTTACGGAACCACATATTTCCACCTTTCTGGCCTTTGGGGTAAGGCCTAGAAGGAGTAGAAAAACGGACTCCGACGGCAGAAAGGGTCTTGCCATCAGTTTCGCACCTAGTCAAGGTTTCTTTCACTTGAGGACCAAAGAGAGATGATCCATCAAACGGGGAGTTAGTGAAAGACGCCTTGAAGGGGTCCGCTGAATTACATAGCCGCATCCAGGCATGCCTACGTAAGGCCACACCTGTCCCTGCGGCTCTACTCGCTCCATCAGCCGCGTAAGAGAGAAGGCGATGGAGGAGTTGGTTATGGAGTTAAGGGTAGCCAGCTGCGTATTCATCTTATCTTGAAAACCCGCAGCTGTAGGGTCCTTTAACATTTCACTCGCTTCCTTGATCAAGTCCCTTTGAAGACGAGTAAAGTGGCATAGGTAGTTCAGCTTAACGCATGGTAAATGTCGCTGATGAGAACATCCGCTTCCGCACCTGTCCATGGACCTAGATTCCTTGTTAGGTGGATGGACAGGTACTGAAGGATCAGCTATCTCCTTCTTAGTGGCAGCAGCTACCACCATAGCATCCACAGAAACTCCTTTTGTTAAGAACTGTTTGTCTGCTGGTGCCGTTATGAACTTGGAGGGCCTCCTGGGAGTGGGGTCCACTGAATCAGGAGCCGCCCATGCCTTCTTAGCAACCACCTGCATGAGGGGGTCAAAGGGGACACCCAGGAGGTGGAAGGGCGAGAGCCAAACGCCTCAAGGTACACAGATTCATCCTCCGAAGGGTTGAGGGCTGGCCAATTTCCCCTCTGTTTCAGGATCTCTAGTATGTCTGCAAATGAGACATCTTCAGAAGGGGAACGGGGAACCCTCAGAATCATCCAAATCTGTGTCAGACGTGATGGACTCAGGTGAGTCAATGTGTTTCCTCTTACACTTCCTCTTCCGAGGGGCTCTTCTGCCAAATCAGGAGAGGCCTCGGAAGAGGATGAAATCCCACAGGGGTTCCTGAGGAGCTGGCTCTCTGCGGTCCGGGATGAGAGTGAGTCGACTTGACCTGAGGCACCGTGAGGGAGGCGGACGGAGCCGACTGTGGAGTAGAGCCAGGCTCTAACACACTCCGCATGACCTCGAATGCACCCCTGTCAGGCAAAGCCAGAGGTCCCGCCCGAGAAGCTAAGAACCTCCCTCGGCACCGACAGTGATGGCTCCGAGGCCGATGTCGGAGCCGAACTCACCAGCGCCAAGCACCGAGAGGGAGAGGGGGTCGGACAAGGGTCCGATGCCACTCACCCCTCGAGCCGACGAGGAAGTCCGCACCGAGATTCTTCCAAGGAAGAAATCGAGAGCCCGACGGAGCCGAAGACAATTGTATCGGCTCCGACGCTATCACAGTCTCGGTTCTGACGCGACCGCCCGAGCTCAAGAGAGTCGAAGGAGGAATATATTGATGGACCGGGCAGGCATCGACTGATGAGTCGGGCTCTGAAGCATCTGGGCCAGTGCCTCGGACTTAAGAAGTCGACTCACTACCCTCTGAAGGTCATGATCCGACAGCCTCGATGACCTAGAGGAGTGAGATCTTTGGCTCCGTTCAGACAGCAGGGGAGATCCTGGAGCCGAATGAACGGAGCCAAGAGATGGTGACCTGGACCTCTTCCTAGTTGTCGGCTCAA
Source organism: Protopterus annectens (assembly GCF_019279795.1). Taxonomy (NCBI): domain Eukaryota; kingdom Metazoa; phylum Chordata; order Ceratodontiformes; family Protopteridae; genus Protopterus; species Protopterus annectens. The sequence continues at coordinate 1,212,464,292 of NC_056727.1, forward strand.
GGTCTGGTCGGAGCCGACACGGAACTAATACCTCGGCTCCGGCCGGAGCCGAGGAACCACAGAAACTGTGGACTGAGACTTATCGGCTCCAGCCGGAGCCGATGTAGGCAGAGGTTTAGAAACCTTAGGTCTCGGCTCAGTTGTCGGAGCCAAGACCTAGATGCCTTAGAGGGCTTCCTGTAGAAACAGAAAGGGAATCCTCTGGCTTGAGTAAGCCCCTTAAGATCAATTTATTTTTTCTTTCCTGCAGGACCCTGGGGCTGAAGCCATGGCACACAGCACAGGAGTCCTGCAGGTGCAAAGGTCCCAGACAGTAGACACAAGAAGTGTGAGCGTCTGTCAGAGACATTTTCTGACAGCACGCATCACACTTCTTGAATCCGGAGACCTTTGCTTCCTTAGACATTTCTGAAGGTGTAATCAAACACACACACAAACACACTAATTACACCCTGTCAAGTTTAAATTATAATAAACCACTAACTAGGTTTTTAAAATAAGAAATAATACACACACTCCACTAAGGGAAAGAGAAAAGGCCTGTAGGCCCAAGGGAAGAACCTAAAGTTCTTGAGGGAAAAAAACGGGAATTTTTTAGAAGGGGATAAAAATTTCTCTAAACTAAGGGAAATAAGTAAAAATATTAAAATTAAAGGGGTTTTAATAGACTAACTTACATAAGAAAAGTCACTTACCAAGAACCGGTAGAAAACCAACACCTCGATAGCTGTAGCGGCAAACGAGATCTGAGGTAACTCTCGCCTAGCATTGTGGGATATAAGGGGAGCCTCGAGCCGGTGGAACCAACTCTCGAGCTTTTAGAGTGGCTGAGTCGGAGCCGAGGTCGGCTCCGAACCCATCCAGCAAGAATGAAGGCGAGATAGACAACTTAACATCCTAAATTTAAACCTATTGTGCAATTCCCCTAATAAACCATCCAAAACTGTATCATCAGTGGTTAACCTCTTAATCCTGACTATTTGTCCTCTAACTATGTTATGTTTAACATTAATGGGATGCATGCTGGAATAGCGCAATAAAGCATTGCTAGCTACGTCTTTGTAACTGATGACAGATGCCAACCTGAAACTGACCACATCTTTCTTTATCTCCAAATCTAAAAAAACTAATACTAGAACTACTGCAAGTATGGAAAAACTTTTAAAAAGTAGTACTAATTGTCCATCTCTCTCAAAAACTTGTCAAGATCTGCTGCCCTCTCCCTTCCATTCAAAAAACAAATCATCGATAAAACGGTAATCAAGAGAAACTTTTCCTCTCCACTGTAACTTGGAGAATATATAAACTTCCCAAAAGGGCATAACCAAGTTGGCATAATTAGGAGCCATGCTGGATCCCATGGCCACTCCACTTTTCTGAAGATAAAAGTCCCCCTCAAAACAGAAAAAGTTATTATACAGTTAAAGTTATTATCTAAAACCTTTTCTATACATTATATTTTTGATTGAGGAGTACGCTCTCTGCCTTGGACTTGAGTTGCTTGCCTTATTGTGGAGTTTGGTTATCCCAGGTGGTTCTCCGTGCCCGCTTGCTGTGATCTTTTTGTGGATTCCTTTTCTATACATTCTATCAAAAACCTACACTCTCAATTTACATTCCATATAAGACTTAACTATATCGTATTAATTATAAATTAAATACAATAAATAAATAAAATTTGCGCCCTTTACGAGGCTGGCCTGTACGGTGCCCTAGGCAGTTGCCTAGTTCACCTATGCCTAAGGCTGGCCATGCCTGACCTTGACCTTCAGACCACTGAAGTCTGCACAGATAAGGATCAAAGTACTTCCATCCATTCTCTTCTTGGGAAGCAATCAAAGAGGCACTGGAGGCAGATGCCAACAGAGATGCAACTGGGCTGACATCTTGTAGAAGGTCTTAAGCTCGGGAAGATGTACTAGAATTCAATGGCATAGCATCTTGCACAAGGGCAATCCCAGAAACTTTAGATGATTCAAAAGCCTTGGCTGAAAGCTGTGAAAATGTCACCCTTTTATAGGAGGAACTTCAGAGGCTAATATACCATTACTTGTTCCCCTTTTACCCTTCTCTTTCAGATGCTGCTCTATCCTCTTTCTAGGTGGGAAATCCATGATGGGAAAGTGATGCCAAAAATCATGGCAGCTTCATGGATGAAGGCCTCAACCCTTTTCTGCTCTAAACAGTCCTGAAGGAAATGCCTAGTTTTCCTTAACATCATTCTGCTAAAGCCCTGGCAAGTAGTACCATTAGGGATGCTGTGCTTAGGTCCCAAACAAAAGACAGACTGCACATTGTAGTTTTTATGTGGAATCTGCATGCTGCATACACATTTACTATGCTTTCTAGAGCAGACATACCCTAAGATCACCTTGGTCATCTGACCCCAACACTTCAACAATAAATTAATGGTAATGAAATATGAACAATACAATTATTCCCCAACACTTATCTGTCCACTTCATTTTGAACATAGGTCAAAATGCCACACTAACAATGCTACTGATGTGAATCATCTTGAGAACCATATTGTTGTAATAAAGACCCACAGATGGTGAAGCCAGATGCTTGCCTCACAGAGAATGAGCTGATATGTCATGGATGCAGATATCCATCTGTCTGGGAGAGAGAAAGGTACTATGTTCAGGAAATTGAACAGGACATTAGATGTTCTATGGCAGAAGCATCAAGGAGTCAATACTTCTGAAACAGTGATCCATACAAAGAACATCTGGTGATCCCCCCCAAACTGTAAGAGTGAGTGTACATGTGCATCTTGTGATGGGATGGTGCCCTGTCCTGGATTAGATGCTCTGCCCTTTCCTCAAGGAGTTCCAAGACAGGTTTCAGCTTCCCCACAACTCTGAAAAGCATTAAGCAGGCATAGTGAGTTGGTCTATCATCAGAATTAACAATATTTCTCAAAAACGTTATGCTGCCTCTTATATGTTATAGCAAAAAATGTTTTTGACAAGTGTGGACTTAATCCTTATATCTGAAATGTTATTTTCCTTCCTTTAATACTACTGAGTCATGCTGTATTTCATATATGTTCAAATATAAAAGAATCAAACTAAAAACTTCATAAGAAAATCTTAAAAGATTCACAGAGATGTGGTCATTTTACACAGAACCAAACTGAGGGCAGAACCTCCACAACAATTAATAAACTGAAACATTTCCAAAACATTATATTTAATATAGATAGAGATTAAAAGATTCACAGAGATGTGGTCATTTTACACAGAACCAAATTGAGGGCAGAACCTCCACAACAATTAATAAACTGAAACATTTCCAAAACATTATATTTAATACAGATATGCAGTCATCAGTTCTGTTTATATCGAATATAAAAACATTTCAAAAATATTAAACAAACATCAAATCAAAGACCATACGTTTCTGAATAAATTGACATATTCAAACTCTCTAAATGCTGTAGCATAAAAATGGCATTAAAAATAATATTTTCTCATTTCAATTAAAACCATAATTAATGCACTGCCTAAGAAGGTATAGGCACTTCTTTCGACTTTTCCCAGTTAGGGGTCGCCACAGCGGATCATCTGTCCGCTCATGATAGGCACTATTTAAATAAATTGTATGTCCCATTATAACCCCTAAAAATGTTATAAGAAACTGAAAAACTTATCTGGAGATGCAGTTTTATAAAGAAAGGTCAAGAAACATAGCCACAACAGTCAGTATTGGGGCCTAAACCTTCTGGAAAATGACAACTACTAAAGATGGTTAAGACAATCAAAGAAATAGTCTAATTTCATGTTAGCCAAAAAAAAAATACCTCGCACGATTTGTTGGACCAACAGGATATAAAGAAACAAAGTGAGAAGACATTACAATCACGTGACATAGTCACAATGGAAGTAGATTTCTGACTCCAGTTATGTCACTCCTGTAAAGTGTCGCATTTAAGTACTAGCTCCTGAAAGTGATGGTTCCTTGTCAAAAATTCTCAGTCAAGAAGATATCTTCCCCCAAGGTCACAAACTAGACATTTGGGATGGCAGTCTCTATTCTCAGATTTAGGCTGAGGATATACAATGACACTCACTTCCACTGTTAGCACTAGAAGAAAGCAAAAGGCTTGCTAGACTATATTACCATCACATCACCCAATCAGGCCTGAATGGAGAGATGATAAAATCAGCAAGCAAAAGAAAGTAGTATTGTTGGAATAGATCTCATCCTCAAGTCTTTGTGAGTACCTTCATAAGGTTCACCCTATTTTTCACAAAATCTCACCAAGATGAAACTGATATATAGACTGTATTTTATATAGCTTATATCACGGACAGAAGTGGGTTAAAAAATAAAAAAAGTAGCTGGGTACACAAGATCCCGGATAAAAAAAGCACCCAATCTTGGTAGGCGCACTGGTGCCAGGAATGGAAAAACAGTGTACAATCCTCAAGACATGGAAACATTCCTACAATGGGTCTTGGCCAGGTCCAAAGGGAGGATGGCCCCCCCCCTCTTGTAGAAAGAAGTAGTAATCCACAAAAAAATCACAAACACCGATGTGCCAAAAAAGAGCTATAAAGATGACAGAGTGGACTACTGAGGATAAGAAAGAATTTATATATTACTATTATGCAAGAAGCCTAGAATTTCCAGGCAGATGATATGCAAAAAGATTGAGAGAGAAATTAGAGGAAAGAAAAATATTTGTACAAGAAAAACTGTCAGAAGCTACAAATAAACTGTGTATTAATACAACAGATTAATGAAAAACATTATAGAGCCCAAGAAACCTTGGGCTGTTCTGAAAAAGCAGCAACTGAGGAAGTATGAAAATATAAAGAACAAAATCTAGACATTTTTAAAAGGTATAAAAAAGAAATATGGACATGGTAAAGACAGATCTGAAATTGTGCAATATTTACACAAAGGAGAAAGCCTAATTAATCAATACAAAAAATACAGGCAAAGGCATCCAGATATGGAAAATTTCACAACACAAAAAATAAGATCACAAACAGGGAATGTAGAACAGAAGACTAGTAGAAGTTAAAAAAATAGAAGTTGAAGTTATGGAACAAATGCAAAGTGAAGGATTTAGTGCAGAAAGTCTAACATAGGTTATATCACAGCATGACAGAAGGAGTCCCTGAAGTAAGTAGAAACAGGAGGAGCAGGAGACATCTGAAGAAGAAATATGGACATGGGAAAGAAAAAGAGATTTAATATGATGCAATATTTATGCAAAGGAGAAAGCAAAACTAATCAATATTACACCAGTAGCACCAAAGTTATTTGAAGAGAAATACAGGAAAAGGCATCCAAATATGGAAAAATCTTACAATACAAAAAAATAAGAAAACAAAGAGGATTAGTAATAGCCAAGTTAAAGAAAAACTAGGTTATGGATTACCTACAAAGAGAAGGATTTAGTGTAGAAAATCTAACTCTGGTAACATCACAGCAGGATAGAGCAATGGATCCCCAAATTAAGGAGAAACCAGTGGAGCAGAAAACATCTGATCAGATGCCATATGAAGATACTTTGGAGCCTTCCACAGGAAACCAGTACAAAAGTTCAGTTGGAGTTGCACAGCAAGGTAAGGAACAGGAAAATGTGGCAACTCTGCTGCAGTCAATGCTGTGGCGTGATAAGCCAGTGAGTTCCCTATGAAAGAATAACAGATGACACAGGATGAAACTGGAAAGAATGTAGCAGATGCTCTGGAACTTTCTATAGAATGTCCGTAGGAAATAGAGAACAAAGAATGTGCCTACAGTTTAGAAGAAAATGATCTAAGAGAAGAGTTGTTTGATTTAATAGAGATAGACAGACATATTAAGATCAATGAAAGAAAGATATTACAGAAAGTCAATAAAACCCAAAAAGTTAGAAGTTTGATAAAAGTAATGAACACAGTAATTGGGACTGTTCATAGAGATTCATGCGATAGAACAGAAGCAAATAGGATATATTACTGTGCAGCTAAATAAATAACAGATAACATCTTAACGCAAGAACACAGGGCAGTACGGAAGGGGAGAAATCAAATGCCATCACCTAAGTATCGAACAGAGAAAACTATAAAGCAATTAAGAAATGTCAATGTTAGAAGAATATAGAAGAGGGAACAAATCAACAAAAATACTCAAAAAGATAGATATGATAAGACAAATGCACAGTATCAGAACTGATCAGGATCTATTATGCACTATTGCAAATAATAAACTAAAACTATCAGCACAGGCAGAAAAAATTAGAAGATACACAGATAATTATAGAGGAAAAGTACAAAATAAGCAATTTATTGATGACTCAAAAAAGTTTTAAAGAGAATTGAGAAACAAGGCAAAAGGAACTAAATCACCACCAAAAAAAATAAAATAAAATAAAAATGTACATTTTGGAAAAATATCTACGGAGATACTGTAGAACATAAAAATGCTACATGAATAGAAGAAGTTAAAGAAAGAATAAGAAGTTCAAATGTCCAGGTTATGAAATGGGATGAAATAACAGCCAGGAAGACTGAAAAAGTTAAGAAAACTCCTAAATGGAAAAGCCCAGGCTCAGATGCAATACCTAACTTCTGGCTAAAAGTATTAACATCTTTACATGAAGATTTAGCCATGAGAAAAAACTACTTAAATGCATACCCTGAACAGACACCAACCTGGTTAACAACCGGAAAAACAATACTCCTACTTTAGAGCGAACCTGCAAGCTAACCTAAAAACTATAGACCAATAACTTGCCTTCTGACGAAGTATAAAACAGACACTGGAATTGATGCCAACAGAATTTATAGTCATTTAGAAGAAAACTCAAACATGGCAATAGAACAAAAGGGTAACAAAAGAAAGTCATATGGAACAAAGGATAAAGTGTTGATAAAGTCATAATGGAGAAAGTACAGTTGTGTATACTTACCATAAATGTAGATGTTCGAGTGTATTCACTGTTGCAGTCATTACATTTAGGTAATCCTGCTGGCAGGTTGCCCTCAATCAGCCTGAATTCCAAAGTCCTGGGTCCTGCGTCAGTTGCTGTCACCCCTTCCCTGACGTCAGGTTGTCAGGGGTATAAAAGATGCGGCCGACGCCATTTTCGTTAGTTTTTCTTGCCCCAGATGTCAGGTGCCCCCTAAAAGGGTAGCCAAAATTTATATGTATGTATGTATGTATATATATATATATATATATATATATATATAAATACATGCACCAATATAAACTTTACCTTCATCTACAAGCAAATATACCACATAGGTTGTATAAATCAGAGAAGGAAAGATAGGTTCCATCAGAAGAAAGGGGGATGGTGGGTGGGTAACCTGGACTGCAACAGTGAATACACTAACATCTACATTTATGGTAAGTGTACACAACTGTACTATGTTCTTTGTGTTTCACTGTTGCAGTCTTTACATTTGGGTAGAGTCCTAAAGCTATGGATGGGAGGCTGGAGCTAAACAGCATTAGCAGCGGCTATGAGGCCCTGCAGAAAGTACAGTTTTGTACCTACCATAAATGTAGATGTTCGAGTGCTAATACAGCTGCAGTCATAACAGATGGGTTTTCCTGCCGTCAGGCGGGTCCTCGATCGGCCGAATTCCAAAGTCTAGGTCCGGCGTCGGTTGTCGTCGCTTCCTCCCTGATGTCAGTGCGACAGGGGTATAAAAGATCCAGCCGACGCCATTTTCTTCAGTCTTTCTTGCCCCAGATGTCAGGTGCCCCCAGAAGGAAGGAAATACATAAAATTATGTAATAATGCAATGCAAAATAATCAAAAAACAGTAGTTGCAAGCAAATACACCATATAAGAATACCCCAATCAGGTTGTATGAGGAGGTGTTAGCTGTTAGGCCTGTCCCAAGAGGGGAAGGAGGGAGGGAAACCTGGACTGCAGCTGTATTAGCACTCGAGCATCTACATTTATGGTAGGTACAAAACTGTACTATGTTCATAGTGCATACAGCTGCAGTCATAACAGATGGGTAGAATCCCAAAGCTAAAAAAGGGGTGGTAGGCACTAGGTGGAACTAGGAGGAGCCAGGATGCCCTGCAAGACTGCAGTGGCAAAGCCTGCTCTAGATTTGGAGTATAATGGTAGGTGATAGTGCTTGGAGAAGGTATGTACGGAACTCCAAGTGGCTGCTTCCAAAATATCTTTGGTAGGAACCCCCTTGAGGAAAGCTGCAGAGGTAGCTGTGGCCCTTGTGGAGTGAGATCTGATGCCTGCAGGTACAGCTTTACCATGAAAAGAGTAACAAAAGCGTATGCAGTGGGCTATCCACTTTGAGATTGTCTGTTTGGAAATAGGCCTCCCTTGAGCTCCTGCAGCATAGGACACAAAGAGTTGCTCTGATTTTCTGAAAGGCTTTGTTCTGTCCAAATAATAACGCAGCTGTCTGTGAATGTCCAAGGAATGTAGTAGTCTTTTCCCTTTGTTTTGAGGATTAGGGTAAAAGGTAGGTAAGTGGATAGCCTGATTCAAGGCTACCCTGGAAACTACCTTTGGCATAAAGGACAGATTGGTTCATAAGGTAACTCTGTCCTGATGGAAAATGATGAAAGGCTGCACAGCCCTGAGGGCTTGTAGTTCTGAAACCCTGCGAGCTGAGGTGATTGCCAGGAGGAAGGCTATTTTCCAGGACAAGTATTGCAGTTCTGTTGAAGCAGCTGGCTCAAAGGGAGGTAAGGTCAGTTTTTCTAGAATGAAATTGAGGTCCCAAGCAGGTACTGGTTGTTTCCTTGGGGGTTTTATATTCTTAGCCCCTCTGAGGAACTGTCTTAAGAGGGGGTGAGAGAATAAAGGAGGATCAGTGTTGTATTCTGCAGAAATGGCTGAGGCATGGATTTTGATGGAGGAGAATGAAAGTCCATTGCTTAGCATTCTCAGCCAGGTACTGTAATATTTGAGGTAAATTCAGTATTCCAGGATTCTGACCCTTTTTCTCATTCCAGGTACAAAACCGCTTCCATTTTGCAGAGTAGGCTTTTCTAGTAGAAGGTCTTCTGGCCTCCAAAATGACATCCTGCACCTCCCTTGGAGAGTAGGGCTTGTTGTGAATTTAAGGAATCTTCCATGCAGCTAGATTGAGTGTTTTCAGCTGACTGTGAAGAGTTTTGAAGTTGTGCTGAGTCAGTAGAAGAGGCATTAGAGGCAGGATCCATGGTGGGAAATGTGTCAGGCTTTTCAGGAGTGGGTACCAGTGTTGTCTTGGCCAGCCTGGAGCAATGAGAATCATCTTTGGTTTGTCTGCTCTGGTTTTTAATAGAACTTTGGGCAGCAGAGGGAGAGGTGGAAAGGCATAAACTGTCATTGTTGTCCAACTGAAAGAGAGTGCGTCCACTTTCCAGGCCTGTGGATGAAAGGTCCTTGAGCAGAATTTTGCCAATTGGTGATTTCTGTGGGAGGCAAAGAGATCTATGTCTGGCCTTCCCCATGCTTGAATTATCTTTGTGAAAACTTGAGGATGCAACTTCCATTCATGTGGATCTGTCATATTTCTGCTTAGGTTGTCTGCCAGTGTGTTTTCCTTGCCTGGCAGGTACTGTGCTTGAAGCTCGATTTGTAATTCCAGAGCCCTGTTCCAAAGAGACATGGCTTGCCTGCATAGGGGGTATGAATGGGTACCTCCCTGTTTGTTTATGTACCACATTACTGTGGTGTTGTCTGTCCTTATCAATAGCTGGCCTGTATGCAGTAGGTCTTTGAAAGCTATAATAGCATTTATTACTGCTAGCATTTCCTTTTGATTGATGTGTAGGTGCTTTTCTTTTTGGGACCATTTGCCCTAAATGCACCGATCTGTCATGTGCGCCCCCCAGGCGTAGTCCGAGGCATCTGTTGTGATGACTTGATTTGCTTGAGGCTTGCAGAATGGGAGACCTGTGTTTCTTTGGCATGCTTGAGCCCACCACAGAAATTCCTTTTGAAGACATGGAATTAGTGGTATTATTGTTTCCAAACTGTGGCTGTGTTGAGACCATAGGTTTTTTAGGTACCATTGAAGTTTCTTCAAATGCAGCTTTGCACATGGGATTAGTAGGATGCAAGATGTCATGAATCCCAGAGCCTGCAGGATTTTCCTTGCAGTCAGCCTGGTGAAAGTTGCCAGTTTTCTGAAGTATTGAGTTAGTTGCCCTTGTTTCTCTGGCGTGAGGTAGGCCATCTGGGTGTTTGTATCCAAGCTGGCACCCAGGAAAATTATTGTTTGAGAGGGTATTATCCTTGATTTCTTTTTGTTGACTGTGTATCCCAGAAAATTCAACAACATTATTACAAACGCCAGATGTTTCAGAAGTATGTGCTTGCTGAGCGCTTGGATCAGGCAGTCGTCCAGATATGGGTATATTTGTATCCCTTGAAGTCTGTAGTAGGCGATTATTGATGTCAGGCATTTTGTGAACACTCTGGGCGCAGTAGATAAGCCAAAGGGCAATGCAGAGAATTGATAATGGGTTGAACCTGCAAGAAATCTGAGGTATCTTCTGCAATCTTGTCTGATTGGGACATGCAGTTATGTCTCCTTGAGGTCCATTGTTACCAGCCAAGACTCCTTGCCCAGCATGGGAAAAAGCTGCTGTAATGTGAGCATCTTGAATTTTGGCACAAGTAAAAATGTATTTAGGATGGATAGGTCCAAAATAGGTCTCCAATCTTTTCCCTTCCTTGGTACCAAGAATAGTCTGGAATAAAAACCTTGACCCTGTTCTTGTACAGGTACCTCTTGAATAGCTTTCATGTCCATGAGATCTGAAATTTGTTTTTGTGCCTCTGCCCTTTGATTGTGTGGCAGGTTTGGCATGCCTCTCATTTTTGGAAGGGTGTGAAAGTGGAATCTGTAGCCTCTGTCTATAATGTCCAGGATCCATTTGTCTTTTGTGACAATATGCCAATTTTTCGAAAATAATGCCAGTTTTCCGCCTAAAGGTGCTGCCATTTGAGCCTTGCTTGGCATGCAAAGGGGAAAGTCATTGGTTTTGCTTTCTGAATGGCTGTGAACTATCCTCACCACCTCTTTGTGTGGGTGCTTGCCATTGTCTGCCTCTAAACGATCCTTGAGATTGCCCTCTGCCCCTCGGGCGCCTGTATCTGCCTCTTTGGGGTCTGTCCGTGGCTGGAAAGGACCAATTTTTGGAAGGCCAATTTCTACTGAAACGTGGAGGTTGTACCTGTAAGAAATCTTTTACTGTTTGCATTGATTTTGCCTTTTCCTCCATTTTCTTTAATACCTCCTCAGCTTTAACACCAAACAAAACATTTTTTTGCAGAGGGGCATCTAGTAACAGCAGCTCTACATGAAGCCTCTAATGCATCAAAACCACATTGCAAGGTATGTTTACCCACTTGTTCTGCACTATGTATCAAATCCTGCAACTCCTTCAAGTCTGGTTGTTCAGGTTGTGACATTTTGTTTCTCAACTGTGATAACATAAATTGTTGGTACTTTAACATATGGAACTGACAGTTTAATGCCCTCATGGTTAAGGTGGCCGAGGTGTATACCTTTTTCCCCCACATTTCTAAAGCTCTGGAATCCCTCTCTGAAGGTAATGGATTTTTAGCAGTGGAGGCCTTAATTCCCTTGGGACCCTGTGATATGGTTTCTGGGTCAGCTGCATGGCTTTTGTATAGGAATTGGTGTGAGTCAGGAACCCGGTAATACCTGTCAGGCTTGACTGGAGCTGGAGGTAAAGAATCTGGGTTAAGGCAGGCCTCCGAATACACATCATCTAGAATGTCTAAGACAGGAGGTATAGCCAGAGGCCTGTGCTGAGGGAGCAAGAGGAAATCCCTAAGCCTTTTCTTGGAGTCTGAGTACTCTTGGCCTTCCCAGTGGAAGTGTTCCCTCAAGGTATGTAAGGTTTCCCCAAAAGAGTAATCCTCAGGGGGGGAGACAGAGGGAATGGACTCCTCTGCATCAGAATCTTCAAAAGGGGAGTAAGAATGTTCCTGGTCTTTAGAATGTTCTGAAATAATGGAGGCCTGGTCCGAGGAGGGGGATTCTTCCTCCACTGTGGGTCTTTTGTCCGGGGGGGATTGAGAACCCCTAATAAGAGTAATCAAATCCTCAGTCATTTTGAGCATCTGTTTTTTAGGCATGGGGCCTTGAGAAGGGCCCTGTGGAGCTTGTCTTTTAGTATGCATGGCTGATTTAGACTTAGTGAAAGCCTTGATGGAAAAAGAAGAGGAAGGCCTGTAGACACCTTGAGAGGAGGCAGGTCTGAGTTTCACCGCCAATAGTGGCTTCGGTATCTGTAGTCGGGGTGTAGGCCAAAGAGCCTGCGACCTCGGGCACAGAAGACACCGCCAAAGAAGTGTCGTCGGTAATCAGGGGCTGCGTAGGCACCTCACTGAGAACCGAACCACCTGTAATCGGCTTTGGCGTGGTGTCGTTAGAAGTCGCGGACCTCATATGTCAGTCCTTATCTTTGTGTCTTTTACTCAAAACTGGAGTCGGAGTATCCGACGACATAATGTAATTAAATTTTTTGCCAAAATAGTGTTGGGCGAACTCCGCCCGACGCTTAATAGTGCGTCTGTTGAATGTAGCACAAAAACGACAGGCCGAGAAGTCGGGGTCTGGGCCTATGCAAGAAATGCAGAGGGAATGAAAATCCTTATGCGGTATTTGCTTCCCACAAGAAATGCAATTATTAACTTTGTCTGACATCGGTCTGAGGCAAGAAAAGTTTCCCCAATGGGGTACTTAGCTTTCAAGAAGACTTCGGTTGAAAAATATTTGTAATCTCAGGAGCTGGCCGACCGGCACTTGCGAACTGCTTCTGCTTCGGGCACCGCACGGCAAGAAAGACTGGAGAAAATGGCCTCGGCTGGATCTTTTATACCCCTGTCGCACTGACGTCAGGGAGGAAGCGATGACAACCGACGCCGGACCTAGACTTTGGAATTCGGCCGACCGAGGACCCGCCTGACGGCAGGAAAACCCATCTGTTATGACTGCAGCTGTATGCACGATGAACATCTGTAGTGGCAAAGCCTGCCCTGGATTTAGAGTAGAGTGGCAGATGATAGTGCTTTGTAAAGGTGTGCAATGAACTCCAAGTAGCAGCCTCTAAAATGTCCTTGGTTGGCACTCCCCTGAGAAAGGCTGCTGAAGTGACTGCAACTCTGGTTGAATGTGGCCTAATGCCCTTATGTACTGGCTTGCCATGGTGTAAGTAGCAGAAACGAATGCAGTGGCCTATCCACTTTGAAATAGTCTGCTTTGAGATAGCCATTCCTTGTGATCCTGCAACATATGCCACTAGTAATTGATCTGTCTTTCTGAAAACTTTGGTTCTGTGTACGTCCAAAGAATTCTCTCCCCCTTGTACTGTGGATTTGGATAAAAAGTTGGCAGATGAATAGTTTGGTTAACAGCCACACTGGACACCACCTTAGGCATAAATGTTGGGTTTGTCCTCAGAGAGACCCTGTGTGGATAAAAAAATGATAAAAGGTTCCACAGCCATGAGTGCCTGTAGCTCTAAAACTCGTCTTGCAGAAGTTATTGCTAGAAGCAGAGCTGTTTTCCAAGATAAAAAACTTTATATCAGCAGTAGCAGCTGGCTCAAAAGGAGGCAGGGTGCGTTTTTCCAAGACATAGGTGAGGTCCCATGCAGGCATTGGTGATCTCCTTGGAGGCCTTAAATTTTTAGCTCCTCTGAGGTACTGTTTTAATAAGGGATCAGAAAAGATTGGTGGCTCTGTATTGTAATGAGCCAAAATGGCAGAGGCATGAATTTTAATAGATGAAAAAGATAGGCCTTTTTCCAGCATCTCAGTTAAGTATTGCAAAATCTGAGGAATATTTGGGACAGCTGTATCAGTTCCTTGTGCCTGGTTCCAAGCACAGAATCTCTTCCATTTTCCAGCATAAGATTTTCTAGTACTAGGCCTTCTGGCCTCCAAAATGACATCCATCACAGCTTTACTGAGAGGTGTGTTTTGTATGACTACATTATCCGCCATGATGCCAGGTTTAAAGCCCTGAGTTGGCTGTGCAAGATCTGATTGTTTTGCTGGGACAGTAGATGAGGTATTTGAGGCAAGGTCCAAGCTGGGCATTGAGACAAGTTCTTTAGGATTGGAAACCAGTACTGGCGGGGCCAGTTTGGGGCAATCAGTATAATTTTTGGCTTCTCCTGTCTGACCTTTAGGAGTACCTTGGGGAGGAGAGGCAGTGGGGGAAAGGCATACACTGATAGGTTTTTCCAGCTGAAAGATAGGGCATCCACTTTCCATGCTTGTCTGTGATAAGTCCTTGTGCAGAATCTTTTTAGTTGGTAGTTGTGAGGGGAGGCAAATAGATCTATGTCCGGGCTTCCCCATTTCCTTGTTATCATGCTGAAGACTTGTGGATCCAGTTGCCACTCGTGGGGATCCATGAGGTTTCTGCTTAGTTCATCTGCTAGAGTATTTTTCTTTCCTGGCAGGAATTGCGCCTGCAGATGTACGTGGTAAGTTAATGCTGTGTCCCACAAAGTCATGGCTAGTCTGCAAAGGGGGTAAGAATGTGTGCCCCCTGCTTGTTTATATACCACATGACCGTGGTATTGTCTGTCTTTATCAGTAGTTGTCCCGGATGAAGTAGGTCCTTGAAGGCTGTCAGGGTATTCTGAACAGCTAGCATCTCTTTTTGATTGATATGTAGATGCATTTGGGTTGAGGACCATGTGCCCTGAATGCATCTTCCTGCCATGTGGGCCCCCCAGGCATAATCTGATGTATCTGTTAAGTTCTGCCTGGCTGGGGGTAATGTGAATGGCTATCCCTTGTTCTGATGACAAGCCTTTGCCCACCATCGAAACACATGTTGCAGGCAGGGAATGAAAGTAATCATTGTTTCCACGCTGTGGCAATGTTGAGTCCAAACACTTTTTAGGTACCATTGAAGTTTGCTCATATGCAGTCTTGCATATGGATTTAGTACAATGCAGGATGCCATCAAGCCCAAAGCCTGCAGAGTTTTTCTTGCAGATAACTAGGCCTTTGTTGCTAACATTTTGAAATAGGTAGTCAGTTGCCTTTGTTGGGCAGTTGCATTTAAGCTGCACCCAGGAATGTTATCTCTTGAGAGGGTACTACTTTTGATTTCTTTTCGTTGACTGTGTACCCTAGGCATGTTAGAAGTCTTTTCACAAACGCCAGATGCTGTAGAAGAATGTCCTTGTTCTCTGCTTGAATTAGACAGTCGTCCAAGTAAGGATATATTTGTATTCCTCTTTGTCTGCAGAATGCAATTACTGGTGCCAGGCACTTTGTAAAGACCCTGGGTGCAGTAGATAAGCCAAAGGGCAGTGCAGATAATTAGTAATGCATTGAGCCAGCCTTGAATCTGAGGTATCTTCTGCATAATTGTCTGATTGGGACATGCAGGTATGCCTCTTTTAGGTCTAGAGTCACCAGCCAAGCATTCTTGCCCAGCATGGGCAGAAACTGCTGCAAAGTCATCATCTTGAATTTTGGTATATCCAGGAATGTGTTCAGAATAGATAGGTCCAGTATTGGTCTCCAGGCCTTGTCCTTTCTGGGTACCAAGAACAGTCTTGAGTAAAATCCTTGTCCCTGGTCTTCCTGTGGTACTTGTTGAATGGCCTCCATGTCCATGAGGGATGAGACTTGTTTTTGTGCCTCTGCCCATTGATTTTTTGGCAGATCTGGCCAGCTGTTTGCCTTTGGCAGGGTATGGAAATGGAACTTGTACCTTTGTGACACGATATTTAGAACTCACTTGTCCTAGGTTATAATGTGCCAGTTTTGAGAAAAAAGTGCTAATTTTCCCCCTAATGGTGCTGCCAGGAGATAGGTGCTTGGTGCAGGCAGGGGGAAGTCATTGGGACTGTTTCCTGTATGGTTGCGATTCGTCTTCTCCAACTTTGGAGGTAGAAGCACCCCACTGCTTTGACCTGTAGGAACCTTGCGCCTGGGATCTGCCTCTAGGGCATCTGGATCAGCCCCTTTGAGGTCTGTCTGACACAGGAAAGACCAATTCTTTGTAGGCCAGTGTCGACTAAACCTAGGTGGTTGTACTTGTAAAAAATCTTTGACAGTTTGTATAGATTTAGCTTTGTCCTCCATTTTCTTTAACGCCTCCTCTGCCTTAACACCAAACAAAGTATCATGCTGTAAAGGTATATTTAATAATTTAACTTTGACATGATCAGGCAGATTTTGTTCCTTTAACCAAGCCTGCCTCCTAATTACAGAACCCGTAACTGCGGCCCTGCAGGAGGCCTCCCAAGAATCAAAACCACATTGCAAATTATGCTTTCCAACTTGTTCAGCTGCATGCAATAAATCCTGCATTTCCTTGTTTTCTACACATTCAGAGTTTAATAACATTTTCTGTTTAAGCAATGCCATGACATGTTGCTGATATTTGAGCATATGAAACTGAACGTTTAAGGCCCTTATAGCCAAGGTAGCAGATGTGTAAACCTTTTTTCCCCATCTATCCAGTGCCCTAGAATCTCTGTCAGAGGGGGTAGGGTTTTTTGCAGCGTAAGCCTCAACTCCTTTGGGACCCTGTGAAATAGTTTCTGGGTCTGCAGCAGGGTTTTTAAAAAGGAATTTATGAGAGTCAGGAAACCTGTAATATCTGTCAGGCTTAACAGGAGCTGGAGGTAAGAAGTCAGGGGTAAGACTAGACTCCGAAAACACATCATCCAAAATATCTAACACAGGTGGAATGGCTAGTGGCCTGTGTTGAGGTAGTAAAAGGAAATCCCTGAGCCTCTTTTTAGATTCTGAAAAATCTTGGCTCTCCCAAGGGAAATGCTCCCTCATGGTATGCAAGGTTTCCCCAAAAGAATAGTCCTCTGGAGGAGAAGCTGAAGGTATAGATTTTTCAGCATCAGAATCCTCATGGGGGGAAGAGAACATTCCTGATCAGAAGAAATAGAAACCTTATCTGAAGATTCATAGTCAGTCTCTTGCCTAGACCTGTTATCAGGAGGGGGATGGGAACCCCTGATCAAGGTAATTAAGTCTTCGGCCATTTTGAGCATCTGTTTTTTGGGTATAGAGGCCTGTCCACATGGCTCTTGAGTTTGTTTCTTTGCTTTAGAAGGTGCTTTAGTCTTTGCCTTTGAAGCTGAGGTTGGTTTAATGTAAAGATGTTTAGGTCTGAATACACCCTCAGAAGCTGGTGCCTGCTCAGCTGCTCCAGACCCATCTGAAGGAATAGTATCCGAGGCTCCAATACCTTGAGTTTCCAGCGGCATGGCTGACTCCACGTGGGAGTCAGTAGCGGCCTGTGACTCTAATGTAGCGGGTATCAGGGGCTGTGAAAGCACCTCACTGAGAACCAGCGACTGGCTTAGGAGAAGCTTTGTCGTCAGTTTTGGGCCTCGGTTGTCTATCTCTCTCCTTTTCTTTGCGTTTTTTTGTGAACTGCGGTAATCGGATGGCTATCCGATGACATTTCTGGATAATTAAACCGGCGTCCAAAATAGTTTAAAGCAAAATCATACCAACACTTAATAGTGCGTTGGTTAAATCTAGCACAAAACCGACAACCAGCAACGTTGTGATCAGGGCCTAGGCAAGTTATACAGTAAGAATGAAAGTCCTTATGAGGTATTTGCTTTCCACAAGAAATGCAATTATTAACGTCTTCTGACATCGGTCTGGAGCAAGAAAAAAAGTTTCCTCAACGGGGTACTTAGCTTTATTGAAGACTTCGGATCTGAAACTCGAACACGAAAATCTCAGGAGTCGGCCGACCGGCACTTGTGAACTGCTTCTGCTTCGGGCACCGCACAGCAAGAAAGACTAAAGAAAATGGCGTCAGCCACATCTTTTATACCTCCGACGACCTGATGTCAGGGAAGGGGTGACAGCAGCCGACGCAAGACCCAGGAATTTGGAATTCAGGCCGACTGAAGGCAACCTGCCAGCAGGATTACCCAAATGTAATGACTGCAACAGTGAAACACAAAACATCTGTAAAAAGGAAAAGAATTAAGCATGGCATGGATAGACTACAAAAACCTATTTGATAATATCCCACATTTATATATAAAAGAGTACTTAAAAATGTATAAGATGCACCCTACACTGATCGATTACAATACAGCGATCATAAAGCAGTGGCAAGCCACTTTACAGTTAAGCCATGATAAAAGCTAAATTATAATTCTAGGATAAAAATTCATAGGGGGATATTCCAGGGTGACTCTCACCACTGCTCTTTTGTCTTGCCCTTAACATATTAAGCTGTTTACTTAACAGATTAAGTGATGGCTACAATATGGCTCCCAGAAAACAACAAAGTGTAAAGACTTCTTACCTTTTTGTGGATGATTCAAAACTTTATAGTTCATCAAATGAGGAACTGAAAGCACAACTGCAAGTGGTCAAAACTTTTTCCAGGTCATTTGGTCTTGAAAAATATGCAAAAGCATCCTTTAAAGCAGGAAAGCTGCAGCACCAAGAAAACATCAGTCTGGGACAGGAATATGATATAAAAGAAGCTGAGCAAGAGAGATTGTATAAATATTTGGGAATTGATGAAGGATCAACAATGAAACATGAACAGATCCAAATAAAACTTAGTAAGGAATATTTTAGAAAACTAAAATGAATACTGAAAACAGTGTTGACATCTAGGAACAAAGTCCAAACTATAAACCAATTTGCTCTTCCTGTCCTAGCTTACAGTTTTGGAGCAAATGACTGGGCACAAAAGGTGTCGGATCAATTGGACAGGAAAAGAAGAATGCTTCATGTTCATCAAATGATTTATAAAATTCAGTGTATACCAAGACTAGATATATACCCCATTCTGAAGGAGGTATGGGTCTGCTCGAAATTGATTAAATGTATAGATCTTCAGTCGTAGGACTACATAAATATCTGCTAACTTCACAAGACCCAAACATAGTGAAAGTTTTAAAACATGAGAACAAGACTAAGATGACTTCCCTGCTTAGTTTAGCAGAAGCATATCGGTGTCAAATGGATGGAAGTCAAACCAACCAGAAGTAGATAAACATCAGACAGTAACTGAATGTACAAAAAAGAATGGAAGGTGAAGGATTAGATGACAATGCAAGAGGAACAATTTCATGCTGATCAGCTATAAACACAGGAATGATTAAGGACAGGTGAATTTAAACCAAAAGATGAAAGGTTAACATTGGAGGCCCAAGATAGTGGAACATGTACAAGTTGGTTTACAAAGTCCATTGAACATGTGGGAGAAACAGACAAAAAAGAAGCTATATATTCACCATAACGTTCCATCTTAGTAGTTCTACTTCATTTGTCTTCAACCTGTGGGATACCGGATCCATATCGAATCTGAGCAGGCAATTTCACTAGCATCTGCTCCAAGCTCCTCCCCTTACCCATAATACACCTCCACTACCTTCCAACCCCCAGATCTCATTTGGCACAGCTTTCCTGAAGCATCATGATCTCCTGAGCTCCGAGTTAGTGAGTGGGTTTTTGTTTTTTAAATTAACTTTTTTCTAAAACTTTTCAGAGTAGGTGTTTAGTGTAGGTTCCCTCTCCTCCTCCCCTCGCTGGTGCGTCGTGTGTTAGAAAGTTTCCTAGGTAGTTTTAGTGTTAGTTTGTTAGTCTGTATTGCTTCCCCTCCCCCCTCAGTGTTCTGTGTGCCTTGAGTGTGTGGTGAGTGGTTTGTGAATGGGAAATAGGTCATTTTTTTCTTCCATCTCATCAGCATTCTGCCTGTGTCTTAAGTAAGTTATTTCAGAAGTATGTTTTCTTGTGGTAATAGCTAGGAAATTAGAATAAAAGTAGAAGAAAGGTAGACTAAGTGTTTTCTGTTATATCAGAACTTTCCTACTGTATTGTTTTAAGTTTCTATGTGATCTCTGAACTCTTGAGTAGCACTGTGGTGTAGCAGTATTGTCTTGTGTTTTTAGTATTTATTATTAAAAATTTTAAAAACATTTTACCTGTGGCTGGTTTGTGTAGAGATAAGCTAAGCTCTAGAGTACATTGTATATTTATAGAGTTTATTGTACAAGGCCACTCTAATAAGCCTTAAGACTAGTTAGTCACACTTACCAACTGGATAATAATATTGCGCAGTAATTGGACACCCTTTTAAGGGCCTTTGGGTAGCTGCTAATTATTAGCTGGTGGTGGCAGTAATTACTACCGTATCATCTGGGTAAAGGGGCACAGATGGAGAATCTGTGTCAGCCTTTCCCAGGAGTGTCTGTGAAGTTGTATAAATACTTATCTCAAAGTGTGTGCGTGTCAGCTACTTGGGCAGGGGCACGAAGCACTGGTTGGACAGAGAGGGTACTTGAGGTTAGCTTGCCAGCTAGGCTGAGATCTGGACCCTGTAGCTGTGCCAGTGGGGAGTCTTATTGGGGACCTGGAGAGCAAGGGAGCAACCAGCCCCAGACTGACTGATCTCTGTGTGCACTTAAGGGAAATTGTACTTTACCGTGTGTATCTGTTATCCTTTCCTCTCATATGAGACGACCTCTCTGGTGTTAGTGGTGAAGATTGAGGCTCCTTGATTGCTGGGCCAGGACACGGGTGTCACAGCATTGATCATTGAAACTGCCATACCCAGTGACTATAGTGTCTTGCGTACAGAGAGAGAGACAAAGTCATAAAGTACCAGGATCTGCAGGCAGAAATGAGGGCAATGAGGAAGAATAGCAAGACAGTTTCAATAGTACTAGGAGCAACGGGTCTTATAAAAAAAATAATTTACAATCGTACTTAAATATGTTACACTCCATATGAATTGCAGGTGTCGTCATTACTGGGCACATTGCTGGTGCTCCGAAGAGCACAAAGATTGAAACAATAGTAATTTCATGAACAATAATCATACTTTGACTTAGGAATGGGGTCCATTCCCATAATGTTATAAGAAACCCGAAAAACTTGGAGAAATTAAAAAAGAACAAACACAGCAAAATTAATGTCAACAATACAAGGACAACAAACTGTAAAACATCTGACAAGATGTTAGATAAATCAAAGGGGGGAAGAGGGAAGGAGCATATACTGGAGAGAAAAATGTAGCCCGTTATTTACAGCTAATATGTATACTGCAAACAAGTATACTGTGACATTTCTTCCATTTTTCTGTCTCCGTAGTAATTAACATTTGGGAAGAACAGCAAACTAAGCATCCAAAAAGTGAGTTGCAGTGCCAGCTATCCACATCCTGAACTACTTCTGAGACAAAACTTCCATCTAATGAAAGAGAGAGAATCCAAACTGAATATTTGGTGATGGTAAGAGAGAGAATCTAAACTGTGATGCTTGGTGAAGGAATCAAATGAGGAAAAGGCTATAGCATTACAAACATCCCCAGATGAAAACCATGTAAAAAGGCCACAGAAGTAATGGCTACACTAGCAGAATGAATTTTTACTGATCATTTAGTGGTCTTATTAGTAAAGGAATAACAATACTGACACTGCAGTGTAGCATAATGGAGGTGCTGCACTCCTAAGTGTATTGCCCTTCGGATGAGAAGTTAAACTAAGCTCAGTAGCTCAGGTGGATGTAAAAGATCATAGGACACTTATCAAAAAAGAGTAGGGAAAGTTCTCAAGTGTCCTGCACAATTTTCCCCTACTCAATACGAGTACCACCTCAAGTCTGCCTTGAAAAGATGTCATTGGCCTACTGAGACAAACCCTGTCAAAGTGTAAATAAATAAATAAAATGCAAAACTGTTATCAATCCAATTAAAGGCCTGTTTTCCCAAAGAAACCATCATCTTGTTAGGTGATAAAGAACTACAGAGCTGCACTGAAGACAAAATAAGGAGTATCTGGATAGTATGCATGAATTTAGAAAGATTGCAGTTAACAACTACTTCTGATAATTCCAGAGCACAAAAACTTTTAGCACAAAGACTTCGGCAACAGAACATTGAAATGGTTGTCATCAAACTTGGGGAACCTATAACATGAAAAATAACCAGAGATCCTGTTGAGGTTTTAGACATATTCCAGAAATTTTATAAAAATGTGTATAAAGCAGAGAAATGTGGAAATCAAGAAAAAGTACAAATGGAAATATTTATGGAAGACTTAACTATGCCAAGGTCAGAGGTTGACAAGGCTCAGCAACTAACAGTTAAGATAGAAGGGGATGAGATAAAACAGTGATGTATAAATCTTCAGGAAAATCTCCAGGAATACATGGTACTCCTGTGGAAGTTTGAAAATTAGGATGGAAAAAAAGTGAAAATATCTGTAAGATTTTGTTTAACATTATTTTAAAAGGAAGGGAAACAGCAATATCTTGGAAGAAAGCTGTGGTGGTTGTGTTACCTAAAGATGGCAAAGACCCTTCAGATCCAGCTTCATATAGATCCATTTCAATTTTAAACCATGATTATAAACGGTTTGTACCTATACTAGCCTAAAGAACGGCAAAGATGTTGCCAAAATTAATTGACATGGATCAGTGTGGTTTTGGGGAGAGGAGGCAAACATATGACAACATTAATACAACAATGATGTTCCAGAGGGAAGTAGAATGTAAGAAAATACCACTGTTGTTGGTGTGTCTTGATGCAGAGAATGCATTTCACACAGTAAGCTGGGATTTTATGAGTATGGCATTGGAAACATTGGCATCCAGTGATACAACAATAAGGTTAATTATAAGGATATATGAAGGATATGAGGCAAGAATTAAAGTGAGAGGGTTCCTCTCAGATAAGCTGTATTTGAACATGAACCAGGCAGATATGTCCTCTTTCCTCTGTTATCTGCTTTATATTTAGAGCTACTGGCAAAAAGGATAAGGAGCTCAGAAATACAAGGATGCAATCAGTATGGTAATCAAGAAAAGCTGGTTTGATTTGCAGATGATATTATTTTGTACTGGATAATGCCAGAAAAGGACATCTCGTTGTCGTGGAACATTTTAAGATCATTTCAAGTCTTTTCGGGATGTAAAATTAATGAAGGTAAAACAAAGGCTATAGCCATAAATTATGTACCCACACAAACTGGTTCAACAATACCTACATTTATGGTAACAAAGATGAAGTATTTAGGAGTATGGATTAAAAATGCTTCAGTTATGGCAACTAAGGACATATGAGAAGCGACTAAAAAAAAAGATAATGCAATAAGTGAGACATTGGAAACACCTATTTATGGATATGGACAATAATACTGTACTTTTATCAACTTGAGGAGAAGTTGGGGGGGCAATAATTAATAAAGAATTGAAGGAATTTATCTGTGAGGGAAAGAGTGCAAGAGTTAATTGGGATAAGTTGATCCTTCCAATAGAACAAAGTAGTTTAGGAAGTCTTTGCATAGGTATTTTTAATACCCTAAGCAGACTTCAAAGATTTTTCCCCTCAGGTAGATAGCACATGTTTAAGGTGTGATGCAGAAGAAAAAGGTAACTGAGAACATATGCTTGGGAGTGTACTGAGCTGGCAGACTTTAAAAATTCCCTACAGAGTACTGCATTAGAAATATTGGGTGAGCAAATTACAGTAAGGAAATTATTCTTTTGAGCTTGGGTACAGGATCTGAATTGCCTAGACATAGCAAGGCCATATTAAGCGTAATTCTGTTGGCTGCCAAAAAAGCAACTACTAGAAAATGGAAATCATAGTCTACACCAACTGCATTTGACGTATTTAATATTATAAAAAATAAAAGAACTGTACGAGGGATCTTTAGCAAAGGGAAGAAGTAAATTCCACAGCAGTAAATGGAAATTGTGGGAAAAATATACAATATTCCGGAGGACGAGGAAGACTGAGGTTTAAGGGAAGGCAGGAATTCACCATTTTTGAAATGTTGTACTGAGGATAGTAGAAAAGAAAATATATGTGATGTACATTATATTTAAATGGAAAATGTTAAAATGGTTTGTTTTCTTTTCTGTTAAGCTACATTTGCCTGTATCTTAAGTGATAATTTAATAAAGGTGTTTTAAAAAAAAAAAAGAACTACAGAGCCATATGTCCCAAACTAAAAAGGTCCTGCTTACACAATGCAGTATTTTGTGATTCAGAGATGCACTACCCACAAAGATGAAAAACCGGATTATGGGGTAATTTGCATGCCTCTGAAGTGTATTACTTAACACTAAGTGAAGATCAACACTTCCTATAGTACGTAAGAGTGCTGGCAGCTGCTTCATGAAAGCAGAGGCATCCCCCATGTTCACATTCACGCACGCACACACACACACACACACACACACTCACACATACATTCACACACACACACACACACACACACACACACTCATTCACACGCACACTCATTCACACGCACACTCATTCACACGCACACACATTCACACACACACACATTCACACACACACACATTCACACACACACACATTCACACACACACACATTCACACACACACACATTCACACACACACATTCACACACACACACTCACACACACACACACACACACACACACACACACACACACACACACACACACACACACACACACACACACACACATTCACACACACATTCACACACACATTCACACACACATTCACACACACATTCACACACACACATTCATTCACACACACATTCATTCACACACACATTCATTCACACACACATTCACATTCACACATTCACACACACACCACTTACCACATAACAGTCCCTGTTGTTAAAGCGCCCACAATGTCTTCCTTTTTCTTGCCATTAAAGCACCCACATTTTCCTGTTCCCTGCCTATGTAATTTAGGGATGATTACGGTCAGTCCACAATGCCAAGTTTCACGTTTCATATCCTTCAGTGAATTCATGCTGGGACAAAAGCTTACCGTCCCCTCTCCTTCATACAAGACATGTTGCATGCATTACAAAATAACTGGACTCCTAAATAAATACATAAAAAAATAAAACACCTGCCAAACCAACAAATGTATCAATGCACATGCTAATGCAGTGGTTTGTCAAGTCAAGGGTCCAAATCCATTCCCCTTACATTATTACTAAATCATTTTACAAAAATCCCTGATGTCTAGTGTTCCTTCCACCCTTGATTCCCATACTGTTATAATGCCATTAAGATGCGAGAGTTGAAAGTAATCTCTGGTGGCTAGTGTTTCTCCCACCCAATGTAGCAAACTCTGCACGTTAGTCAAGAGGAGTGGAGGTATGACAGTCACACCAACAAACACACACCTCACTGGCCCATTCTTTAACTCCCCTGTTACTATACAGAAACACACTCAAACATACATTCATGCATGCATACTCCTTCTAATCCTACCTTACCACAAAACTCCTTGGTATGTACCTCTACAACAATGGCTGAACACAGTCTTTCGGTCATGTTCAGTACTGCAACATGGTAGAAACACTGTGCTTATCTACACAGCTGAACAATTCTATGAATTACTTGGTGTGTTGATGCCTTCCAAGAGGTGGTTCTGGGGGAGAGAGCACGTGTCTAATTAGAATATGCCCTCCCCCAAACTGCCTCATTACTGTAACACAGCAGCAGGGACAGCCCATCTCAGTGTTGCACTTCTTTGTGCAAAAGCACATCAAGGCTATCTTTGAAATTGAAAAAGTTACCACCTAGTGTAGTGGTAAACTTTATGAAACTGGCCCAGTGATGAAAGGTTAAAAAAAACTCATTTTTGCATGGGTTTTGCACCAGTTTCAGAGAAAATTAGATTTAGAAACTGCTTCCAAACACAAAGTCTAAACTGATCCAGCCACATTTACAGAATTAATATGAATGTGCGAGGCAGGAAGCGTTTATGTCACTTTGGGTTCCAGCTCTAATTATGCTGAATTAGCAGGTATACATAATGGTGAATCAATTATTTAATTGCCATCCTGTTACATTAACAGCTCGTCAAAAACGAACTATTAGCACTGACCATGTAACCAAATTTTTTCCATGTTTTTATATGAAATAGTCATCAGTCGCATGTTTTCCACTTACCATTAAGGTACTTTAACAATTAGTTTTCAATCTAAATATTTTCTTTTTTTAATTATTTTTGCAACAGTTTTCCTCTGATAATCTTCACTTTCAATACGGAGTTTCTACTTCAGTTTCCATAAATTTTCATAACACAGAAATACACTAGTTTTGCATTAGTAATTATGTTCCCTCCGATTCTTATATGTCACTTATAGAAATATAGGAACAATACTATACAAGCAATCTGGGGTGCTTAGCCATATACAACTTTAAGTAGATGCACTTGGAAGTTCTTGCTACCTATTCTGGGCACTTAGTAGTACTCATTTGCCAATCCATAACCCAAGTGTAAATTTGTGTCTACCAATCCAGTCATTAGGACTATCCTTAAAAGGTAGCCTGGGTAGTACTTTGTTTGACCTGTAGTGGCAAATTATTCCAGTGGCTGGGAATACGTTGTTAGGACCCTATCACTCCATCATATCTTATTTACTGCTGTAGATTTACATCCTCAGTGTGGGTCTTTATAGAGCCACTGGTTTGATGAAGAATCCGGTCATACAGGATTAGATTCTTTATGGCTTGCAAAACTCAAGATACCCCAAAGCAGCAAGTAGGCTACCAAATACAAAGTGTGTTATTTGGGGTTTGATGTTGGTATAATGAATAAGGTGTTTACCTCACAAGCACAAGGTACAGGGTTTGACTCTCACCTTTGAGGGTTATTGGCTAGGTTTTAAAATGTTCAATAAGGGCAGCTAGCCTGGTACTTACCTACAAGTCTACAAATCTATATAGCTAATATAATGGTTAAGGTCTTTGCCTCTCACGCACAAGGTTCATTTCTGACCTCTGACTAATGCCTATGTGGAGTTTGCTTGTTCTTCCTGTGGCTCTATGGGGTTTCTCCCATCTCAAAAAGACATGTTGGGTGTTTCCACCCTCAAACTTACCCAATAATGGAGTTGTTCACAGCAGCACAGACTCTAGATAGTACCTATCGGGGAAGAGTGGTATAGAACAACCATTTTAGGCATCAACTGTGGTGTGCAGTATCCCCTAAGTAGGAGAACACGGATCACAGACCGTGTGTCATGTCAGAGCTAGCCAGTTGATTGTGTAAAAACTGGCTCTAGGTGATTTAGCTGCATTGACTAATGTTGCCAAAAATGGGCATGGGTGTTTGGCAGTGATAAGTCATTTCAGGATATGGCCTACTCTTACCTACACCAGGGACCTGTGCTAATGGTGGAAGTGATCTATGTGCCCCTTCTGACTAGTGTGAGCCCACCATAAAGCCCAGTAGCATTGGGTCAATAAGCTACTGGCTGTTGTCCAGTTGCCCAGCTTGGGTTACTTGGTACAGCTATGTTGAACGAAAGCTTGACGTAAAAAGCAATCAACCTGCCAAACATAAACTAAGAAATTGCTACACTCAGTATGGGTTCACTAAAAGGATGCAGCTTGGAGGTGGATGACAAAATGGTAATGAGGAGGCTGGGCATCCTCTGTATTCAGGAGGTAAGAGACAAGTTAGAAGGGCAGTGCAGCAAAGCCACTTGGCTTGGGATCTAGAGTCTACTACTCAAGGGAGGGACAGATTAGAAATGGTGTGGCAACTGTGATGAGGGAGGGGCTTCAGAAGACAGTGAGGGATGTCATCAGAATTGGTGACAGACTAATGGAAATCAGACTCCAGTGTAGGGATAGGGCAGTGCTCATCATCTCAGCCTATGACCCACAGCAGCTCTGTGAAAGTGAGGAAGAGAATTAATTTAGGCAGCAGATGCAGGACCTATTAGATAAAGCAGGATAACATCAGTTAGTGCTGATAATGGAGGATTTGAATACACATAACTGGGAAAGAAGGACTGCCTAGGTCAAAATAGATGGTGCAACTAGAATAAAGGAGAAGCCATTCTAGACTTCTGTCTGGCAAATAGCTTGATGGTGAGCAACAAACAGTTCAGCAGGACAATCATAAGATCACATACCAACAATGGCCAACATGCAACTCATGTAGACTTCCTCCTAGTAAGGAAAAGGCACTAGGGTAAAAATCAGTGATCATAAAGTTAGTTCCACTGAAACAGTTGACCCACAGCATAAACAACTGGTTGCTACAATCATCTGCAAGCAGTGGTCAAAGAAGGCTCTAAGGTCAATAAAGACAAGGCTGAAGAACTGGAAGTTGACCAGAGAGAAAGCACAAGAGTTCAAGGAAATACCAAGGGCTCTAACACCTCAGGAAGAGGAGGGAATAGGTGGAGGTGAAGAAGAAAGGCAGCTCCTCAAAACAGCATGTGTGATAACTATAGAACAGATATGCAACCAAGCCAGGTATAAAGACAAGGTACATAAGAAAAGCTGATGGTCAAATGTAGAAGTCCAGGAAGTCATCAAAAGAAAGGAGAAGTGCAGGAAAAACTTAGAGACAGAAAAAGACAGACCAAGATAAGAAGGAATACTGGTTGGCTAGCAAATTGGCTAACAGAGTAGTTGCAATAGAAAAGAACAAGGCATCATCAGAGGCAATCTACTAAGCAGATGGCACAAAGAATCTATCAGGCTGCAAAACAAACACAAACAGATAAAGAAGACAGACATCAAGACACGCTTTATAAGGGAAGCCAGCAACAATCTGCTCACCAGTCTACAGAACATCAAAAGCAGATGGAAAGAGTAGTTCCAATAGCTTTTGAATTGAGAAAACCTCACAGAAGCTGTAGAAGCTGTACTGAACTACATAGTTCACGATAAATGAAGCAGCACCCACCACAGAAGACATAAAAACAGCATTTAGGAAAATTAATTCAGGAAAAGCAACAGGCTCAGATGAGGTCACAACAGATAAGATCAACTTGTTGAGTGAGATGGGGAGAAACGGCTCCAGAGGGTACTCATAGCAGTATGGGGAAAAGGTATATCCCAGATGAGTGAAGAACAAGAATTCTAGGACCAGTGTACAAGAACAAAGAGGACATATACAACTGTGTGCAGTGCAGAGGTATCAAACTCCTGTCACATTTCATGAAATATCTGGAGAGGGAGACTAATAATCACATACACAGAGTAGCAGAAAGTAAGTTGGAACATGAGCAGTTCGGATTCAGATCAGGATGCAGCACAACTGACTCCATGTTTGCTGTTAAGACAGATATTTGAAAAAAAAACAAGACATTCGGTAAGCGATCAACTGGGCATTCTGAAGATTTTGAAAATGCGTATGACAAGATCCCAAGAAAGAGGATTTGTGCAGTCCTGAGATGCTTCAAAGTCCCAGAAATGATAGAATTAGTGCAGGCTTTGTATAAGGACCCAGTGACACAAGTACAGACAAACAGTGTTTATACTCACTGAGGGATTGCCAGTGGAAATGGGTGTGCTTCAGGGTTCATCTCTGAACCCACTGCTGTTCTCACTGAAGATGGACTACATTAGCAAACAGGTAGGAAGGGAAAGAGCAATAAACCTGATGTATGCAGACGATGTAGCATTACAGGGAGACTCTGGACAAGAACTTCAGCAAATGATAAGGGAATGGAAGGCAAAACTGAAAGCACACAGGATGAAACCTGAGCACAGATAAGGCAGTTGTAATGGCAGCAAACGGGGGACATCAGAAGAAGATGAAAAATGGAGATATAAAGGAAAATAGTGAATTAGGTTAACAGCTTCAAGTATAGAAGAGAGGTGGGTTGGGGAGAAAGGAAATCTGAATGAGGGGGTCAAAGGGAGAATCAGAGAGGCTACAGCCAACTGGCACATAGTGTTAGAGGTAGTGTGTGACAGAAAAATGCCAAAGAAACTTAAAAACAAGGTATACAAATCAGTGGTGTGACCAGTACTTCTGTATGGCACAGAAACCTAGGCAATGAAAGCAAAGCAGTTGAGGAAGCTTGAGGTGATGAAGATGAAGTGCCTGAGATGGGGTCAGGATGAACACTAAGACAGATGAAGAGATAAAAACATCACAGCAGAAGCATAAGAAGCTCCAATTGCACAGAAGGTCAAAAAGGAGATGTTATGGTGGTTCAAGCACATGTGGAGGAAAGCAGAAGACAATCTGGGAAAGAGGATTTGGGACAGATAGGAAGACGGCAAGAGGAAACGGGGACATCCAGCAAAGACCTGGAAGGAATGTGTGAGAGATGGCCTGTCACACAGTCAGTCATGACTGTTGAACAGTGTAGAAGAGTGGAGCTGAACTGAGAGAGATGGTGACAGTCGATGCAACACCACAACCCCATATGGAAAATTGGAAAAGGGAAGTTTGATAATGATGACCATGGGCCAATCTGTCAGGATGGTTGAAGAATTTAAGACCTTTTATCTTCTCAGTGACACTTTTTGGTGCCCTTGCAGTTGAGAATAAAACCTTAGATTTGTACATACCAAAGAAGGTATTGCATTCAATGATGGGTCTGTTAAGGGCAGAGTACAGTAGTATAAAGGTTTTCTTGGATATTGAGGATGTTGTTGTGTCTTTTGGCTTTTCCTGGTTAGGGGTCCCCACAGCGGAACTCCGGTCCGCTAATGATTGGCAGTAGATTTTTACGTGCAGAGTTGCCGGCCCTGATGCACAGCCTTCAATGAAGGTATGCCCATTCACACATGTCTCCACACAGAATACGCTCTAGCTGAGAATCGAACAGGGCAACATCTTACTGTGAGGCGACAACGCTATATTCTTTGTAAATTAACTGGGAGGGATAGACAGAAGGATTTCCAGGCTATAGTGAAAACAAGATTATCAAATGAGAGACAGACAGAGATGTCCACATAAGCACCTAGGGTCTCTTATGACCACATCTGTTTGTGGATGAGTACCATTTATAATGTACGATGTACAAGCAGCTGTTTTGCTGAATGCTATTACACTGCCATTTTTTTTTAAATTTGGCTTGAAAGAGTTTTTGGTACACCAGGTATATGCATATTTTAGCCCTTGCTTGAGCTGTTTACTATCAGTGGATGAGCAGATAATAGTGTCCAGCATGAAGTCATCAGCAAAATGGTCAAGCTCAGTTCTGGGATAATTGCTTTAATGTCTGCAAAATAAATGGCAAAAAGGAGAGGGAACCAGCACTAAACCTTGTGGTATGCCACTAGTTACAAGGTTATATAAAGAGAAGATACCAGTAACTTTAACAACTTGGAACCTAGTGGATAGCCAATCTGCAATCGAATGGACAACATTGGTATTTACATTAAGTTTATCTAATTCATTCAATAATGCCAAGTGGAAGGATAGTGTCACAAACCTTAGACAGATCAAGATAAGCAACATGCACTGACTGATCACTGTCTAAAGCCTCAGTAACCTTTTCACAGAAGCTTACTACGTTCACGAGACAGGATGTGCCCTACACAAAAATTGAAATGACTGGGGTCTAGATCAGGTAAGTTCCCCAAGTCCACATTAACAATTTCTGTCATGAGATGTTCCATGGCTTTGAATACAAGGTTGATGGACCAATAATTACCTGGGTCCATTGGGGGGTGGCATCCCTTGTAGGGTAGTAAAGTACAGTTGTGTACACTTACCATAAATGTAGATGTTCGAGTGTATTCACTGTTGCAGTCATTACAATTGGGTTATCCTGCTGGCAGCCTACCCTCAGTCAGCCTGAATTCCAAAGTCTAGGTCCAGCATCGGCTGCTGTCACCTCTTCCCTGACGTCAGTGCGCCAGGGGTACAAAAGATGCAGCCAACGCCATTTTCTTCAGTTTTTCTTGCCCCAGATGTCAGGTGCCCCCAAAAGGGTAGGCTAAAAATATGTCAATAAAACATGCATGCACCAAAGTATATATTTTGCCTTCATCTACCAGCAAATACACCACATAGGTTGTATAGAATAGAGAGGTACAGATAAGTTCCAGCAAAGAAATGGGGGATGGCTGGTGGGTAACCTGGACTGCAACAGTGAATACACTCAAACATCTACATTTATGGCAAGTGTACACAACTGTACTATATTCTTCGTGTTTCACTGTTGCAGTCATTACAATTGGGTTGAATCCCAAAGCTAAGGTTGGGAGGCTGGAGTTAAATAGCATTAGGAGCGGCTATTAGGCCCTGCAGAACTGCAGTGGCAAAGCCTGCCCTGGATTTAGAGTAGAGTGGTAAGTGATAGTGCTTTGTGAAGGTGTGCACTGAACTCCACGTAGCAGCCTCTAAAATGTCTTTGGTTGGTACTCCCCTGAGGAAGGCTGCTGAAGTGGCTGCTGCTCTGGTTGAATGTGGCCTAATGCCCTTAGGTACTGGCTTGCCATGTTGTGAATAGCAGAAACGAATGCAGTGGCCTATCCACTTTGAAATAGTCTGCTTTGAGATAGCCTTTCCTTGTGATCCTGCAGTATATGCCACTAGTAATTGCTCTGTCTTTCTGGAAGGTTTGGTTCTGTTCAAATAGAAGAGTAGCTGTCTATGTCCAAAGAATGCAGAATTCTCTCCCCCTTATTCTGTGGGTTTGGATATAAGGTAGGCAGATGAATAGTTTGGTTAAGGGCCACACTGGACACTACCTTAGGCATAAATGTTGGGTTTGTCCTCAGGGAAACCCTGTCTGGATAAAAAAATGATAAAAGGTTCCACAGCCATGAGTGCCTGTAGCTCTGAGACTCGTCTTGCAGAAGTTATTGCTAGGAGTAGAACTGTTTTTCAAGATAAAAACTTTATATCAGTTGTAGCGGCTGGCTCAAAAGGAGGCAGGGTGAGATTTTCCAAGATATAATTGAGGTCCCATGCAGGTATTGGTGATCTCCTTGGAGGCCTTAAATTTTTGGCCCCTCTGAGGTACTGCCTTAATAAAGGATGAAAAAAGATTGGTGGCTCTGTATTGTAATGAGCCAAAATGGCAGAGGCATGAATTTTTATGGATGAAAAGGCTAGGCTTTTGTCCAGCATCTCAGTCAAGTATTGCAAAATCTGAGGAATATTTGATATAGCTATGTCAATTCCTTGTGCCTGGTTCCAATCACAGAATCTCTTCCATTTTCCAGCATAGGATTTTCTAGTACTAGGCCTCCTGGCCTCCAAAATTACATCCATCACCGCTTTAGTGAGAGGTGTATTTTGTATGACTACATTATCCGCCATGCTGCCAGATTTAAGGTCTTGAATTGGCTGTGCAGGATCTGATTGTTCTGCTGGGACAGTAGATGAGGTACTTGAGGTAAGGTCCAGGCTGGGCAACGAGACAAGTTCCTTAGGATTGGATACCAGTACTGGTGTGGCCAGTCTGGGGCAATCAGTATCATTTTTGGCTTCTCCTGTCTGACCTTTAGGAGTAACTTGGGGAGGAGAGGCAGAGGAGGAAAGGCATATACTGTTAAGTTTTTCCAGCTGAAAGATAGAGCATCCACTTTCCATGCTCGTCTGTGATAAGTCCTTGTGCAGAATCTCTTTAGTTGGCAGTTGTGAGGTGAGGCAAATAGATCTATGTCCAGGCATCCCCATTTCCTTGTTACCATGCTGAAGACTTGTGGATCCAATTTCCACTCGTGGGGATCTATGAGGTTTTTGCTTAGCTCGTCTGCCAGAGTATTTATCTTTCCTGGCAGGAATTGTGCCTGCAGATGTACTTGGCAAGTCAAAGCATTGTCCCACAAAGTCATGGATAGTCTGCAAAGGGGGTAAGAATGAGTGCCTCCCTGCTTGTTTATATACCACATGACCATTGTATTGTCTGTCTTTATCAGTAGTTGTCCCAGATGAAGTAGGTCCTTGAAGGCTGTCAGGACAATTTGAACAGCTAGCATCTCTTTTGATTGATATGTAGATGCATTTGGTTTGCGGACCATGTGCCTTGAATACATCTTCCTGCCATGTGGGCTCCCCAGGCATAATCTGATGCATCCGTTGTTAATGTCTTTGTGGCTGGGGGTAGAGTGAATGGCTGTCCCTTGATCTGGTGACAGGCCTTCGCCCACCATTGAAACTCCTGTTGCAGGCAGGGAATGAGAGTAAAGTACAGTTTTGTACCTACCATAAATGTAGATGTTCGAAGATCCACATTGCTGCAGTCCTTACTTATGGGTAGTCCGCTGTCCTCGGTCGGCCCGAATACCAAAGTATTAGGCTGACGTCGGTCATGGGCGCCTAGATCTGACATCAGAGCGTCAGGGTATAAAGGCGCATGATCGACGTCATATCCCCAGTCTTTTCTTGCCCCAGATGTCAGAAGGCCAAACCAGAAAGGCCACAGCCAAAAACAGAATACCTCCCAAAAACATGCCCAACAACAACCATCACCTAAAGCATAACACCAAGTCAAACCACAGTGGGGAAGGAGGGAGGGTAAATTGGACTGCAGCAATGTGGATCTTCGAACATCTACATTTATGGTAGGTACAAAACTGTACTATGTTCTTCATCTCACATTGCTGCAGTCCTTACTTATGGGTAGAATCCCAAAGCAACGGGAAAGGGAGGATGGTAAAAATCATAAAGCATTAGGGGCCGCTAAAATGCCCTGTGAAATTGCAGTGGCAAATCCAGCCCTTGACTTAGAATAAAGAGGAAGGTGGTAATGTTTAGAAAAGGTATGCACTGAACTCCAAGAAGCTGCCTCCAAAATGTCTTTTGTAGCTACCCCCCTTAGAAAGGCCGTAGAAGTAGCAGTAGCCCTAGTGGAATGAGGGCTGATTCCAGCAGGAATCTCCTTACCATGATGGGAATAACAGAAAGAAATACAAAACCTAATCCATTTAGAAATAGTTTGTTTTGAAACAGGTTTACCCTGTGAACCCAAAGCAAAAGAAACAAACAATTGCTGAGACTGTCTGAACTCCTTGGTTCTGCTCAAATAAAAACGCAACTGCCTGTGAATATCCAAAGTATGCAAAAGTTTCTCCCCTTTATTTTGGGGGTTTGCAGAAAAAGTAGGCAAATGAATAGTTTGATTTAAGGCCACACTAGAAACCACTTTAGGCATAAAGGAAGGATTAGTACGTAAAGATACCCTATCCTTATGGAAAATCAGGAAAGGCTCCACTGCCATGAGGGCCTGTAATTCAGAAACCCTTCTTGCAGAGGTAATGGCCAACAAAAAAGCAGTTTTCCATGACAAATACTTTAACTCGGCAGTAGCTGCAGGATCAATAGGTTGTAGAGTAAGTTTTTCCAACACAAAATTGAGATCCCAAGCAGGAGTAGGAGCTCTACGTGGGGGTCTTATATTCTTTGCCCCTCTAAGAAATTGCTTAAACCAGGGATGAGAGAATAAAGGAGGGTCACAATCATAGTGAGCAGAAATGGCTGCAGCATGAACATTTATTGAGGAGAAAGACAAACCCTTGTCCAATAGCTCAGTAAGATATTGAAGAGCAACACGTAAATCAGGTTTGGAGACATCAAGGTCCTTTCCCTTGCTCCAAATAAAAAATGTCCGCCATTTATCCGCGTAAACTTTCCTGGTACTAGGCCTCCTGGCCTCCAAAATAACATTCAAAACTTGTTGTGGAAGCTGAGACCTTCCAGAGTCTAAAACAGAATATGCCAGGCTGTTAGATGCAGAGACTGAATCTTGACATTGAGGAAGTGACTGTCCTCTTGTGACAAAAGTTGCGGAATCAAAGGCAGAGGCCATGGAGGTTCTCGTACTAAACTCCTCAGTAGTGGGTACCAGTGTTGTCGAGGCCAATCCGGTGCCATCAAAATCATGGTTGGCTTGTCTTGTCTGGCCTTCAAAAGTACCTTGGGAAGAAGAGGCAGAGGTGGAAAGGCATATACATGCAGATTGTTCCAACTGAACGATAGAGCGTCCACCTTCCAAGCTGTGTGATGAAACATTTTTGTGCATAACTTTGGCAACTGGTAATTTAGTGGAGAAGCAAACAGATCTATGTCTGGAGTACCCCATAACACTGTCAACTGTTGAAATACATGAGGATCCAATTTCCACTCGTGAGGATCCACTATTTGTCTGCTCAATACATCTGCTAAGGAGTTCTGTGCTCCTGGTAGAAACCTTGCCTGAAGATTGAGGTGTAGATTGAGAGCAGTTTCCCACAGAATCATCGCTTGCCTGCAAAGAGGGTAAGAATGGGTTTCCCCCTGCTTGTTGATGTACCACATGACAGAAGTGTTGTCTGTTTGAATCAACACCTGCCCTGGGTGAAGTAAACTTTGAAAGCCATCAATGCAAACTGGCCTGCTAACGTTTCCCTCAAGTTGATATGCAAATGTTGGAGTTTGACAGGCCACGTGTTTTGCACCCATTTTCCATTGAGGTGTGCTCCCCAAGCCTTGTCCGAGGCATCTGTCGTTAGAATCTGACTCGCCTCTGGCCGGGTCCCAGAGAGTCCCTTGTTTAGGTGACATTCCTGAGCCCACCACAAAAACTCCTTCTGAATGCAAGGTATTATCTGAATGACAGTGTCTAGATCTTGGCAGTGCTGTGTCCACACATTTTTGAGATACCATTGAAGCTTCCTCATATGCAATTTGGCATTGGGAAACACCAGAATACAAGATGCCATGAACCCCAAGGCTTAAAGGACTGTCCTAGCAGTCAGCCTGGACCGTAGAGACATTTGCTGGAAATAAAGAGAAAGGCTTCTTTGTTTGTCCGGGGTCAAAAAGGCCATCTGGGAAGCTGTATTCAGTCTCACACCCAGAAAGCACATGTCCTGAGAGGGTACTAGACTGGACTTTGTTTCGTTCACAGAATACCGTAGGCATCTTAACACTGCCATCACATACTGTAGATGATGAAGAAGTTCGTCCTTTTCTTGTGCAATAATCAGGCAGTCGTCCAAATAAGGATAAATCTGTATTCCTCTTAGTCTGAAAAAAGCTATCACTGGAGCCAGAACCTTTGTGAACACTCTGGGCGCAGTAGATAAGCCAAAGGGCAATGCAGAGAACGCAGGTACCTCCTGCAACTGGGCCTGATAGGAACATGAAGGTAAGCCTCTTTGAGATCCAGAGTAACCATCCAGTGATCTTTTCCCAACAGAGGTAAAAGTTGTTGTAAAGTCAGCATCTTGAACTTTGGAATGTCCAGGTAAGTATTGAGGATAGATAAATCCAAAATTGGTCTCCACGTGTTCCCTTTCTTTGGAACTAGAAACAGGCGAGAATAAAATCCTAGGCCCACTTCTGACAGAGGAACTGGCTGTATAGCTCCTTTTTGAAGAAGTAAAGAAATTTGTCTGTGAGCCTCTATCCTTTGCCGAGGAGGGACGTCTGGCATGTCTTTGAAAGGAGGCATGGTGTGGAAATAGAACTTGTAACCTCGGTTTATAATGTCCAATACCCATTTGTCCTGGGTGAGTAAATGCCAATTTTGCTTGAAAAGAGCCAACTTTCCTCCCAAAGGAGCTGCCCGGCAAGAAGAATCTGGCAGCTGAAAATGCAGGTCATTGGGCTAAATGCCAATTTTGCTTGAAAAGAGCCAACTTTCCTTCCAAAGGAGCTGTCCGGCAAGAAGAATCTGGCAGCTGAAAATGCAGGTCATTGGGCCTGTTTACGAAAGGACTGGCCCCTGCCCTCACCAGCAGATTGAGCAGGCGAACTCCATTGTCTCGGCCTGAAGGTACTCTGAACTCTGTCCCTACCAAGCCTAGATCTACCCCTAGACTGAGAATCAGAAGTAGGGTACGTCCACCCCTTAGTAGGCCAATTTCTACTAAACTTTGGAGGTTGTACCTGCAAAAAATCTTTAACAGTCTGCATAGACTTAGCCTTGTCTTCCATTTTCTTTAAGACTGACTCCACAGGAGGACCAAACAAAACTTCAGACTGTAAAGGGGCATCCAGAATTCTAGACTTAACATGCTCAGACAAATTCTGATCCTTAAGCCAGGCGTGCCTACGAATAACTGAACTAGTGGCAGCCACCCTAGAAGAAGCCTGTAAAGCATCAAAACCACATTGCAAAGAGTGCATACCCACCTGTTCAGAAACATGCACTAAATCCTGCAATTCTTTACACTCTATGCCCTCTGCCAAAGCATCCACTTTAGATCTTAGCTGAGAAAGGAGGAAATTCTGATACTTCAACCTATAAAACTGGCAGTTCAAAGCTCTCATTGCTAAAGTAGAAGAGGTATACAACTTCTTACCCCATCTATCCAAAGCTATAGCTTCCTTATCCAGAGGAACCGGATTCTTAACAACAGAGGCTCTAACACCCTTAGGCCCCTGACTAATAGTTTCTGGGTCCGCCCTAGGACTCTTATACAGATATTTATGAGCCTCAGGCACCCTGTAATACCTATCCGGTCTGTGGTAAAAACAAAAAACTCCCTAAGCCTCTTCCGTGAATCAGAGTAATCCTGTTCCTCCCACTTAAAATGCTCCCTCATGGAATGCAGAGTTACTGTAAATGAAAAATCCTCTGGGGGAGAAGCAGAAGGAGTGGAATCCTCTGCATCAGAATCAGAATAAGGAGGGAAATCTTGAATGTCTTCAGCAGAAAACTCTGAATCATCTGAGGCCTGCTCCAAACTTCCCAACTCTGGCACCATCCTGGGCCTCCTATCAGGAGGGGGAATAGAACCTGTAATTAAAGTAATCAAATCCTCTGCCATTTTAAACATGTGCTTTTTAGGCACAGACCCTGAAGAACCAGAACTGACACCAGAGGAAGGCAAAACAGACCTGCCCTTAGAAGGAGCCTTAGAAACAGTAGCAGAAGGCCGAACCACCTTAGGCATAGAAGGGAGAATAGTAACCTGAAAGGCCCCTTCAGCCTGACCTGCCTCCTGAGAGGCCACATCTTGTAAAATCAAAGTTTCCCCCTGGGACTCAACAGAAACTTCAGCCGGATCCACCTGTTCAGCTGTAGCTTCTAAAGGTCCAGCGTCCGAAACGGACGAATAATCCTGCCTAGGTTTTAAAGAGTTGTCTTTGCGCTTCTTAGTAGAAGCAGGCGTCGGAACATCCGACGGCATATTATAATTACACCTCATGCCAAAGACTAACCTAGCGCAATCTAACCTCCTTTTTATAGTGCGCTTATTAAACCTAGCACAAAACCGACACCCGACTACGTCGTGCTCCGGTCCCAAACAAGGAATACAAAGCAAGTGGTAATCCCTATGCGGTATCTGTTTCCCACAAGAAATACAATTATTCACTTTTTCTGACATCCGGTAAGTAACTGAGGCAAGAAAAAACAAAAATATTCCCCAACGGGGTACTTAGCCCAACTTGGTATCGGTCTGAAACTCCGAAAACGAAAAATTTCAGAACACCGAACGGCACTTGCAACGCTGCTTCTGCATCGGACCATGCGGCAAAAAAGACTGAGGATATGACGTCGATCATGCGCCTTTATACCCTGACGCTCTGATGTCAGATCTAGGCGCCCATGACCGACGTCAGCCTAATACTTTGGTATTCGGGCCGACCGAGGACAGCGGACTACCCATAAGTAAGGACTGCAGCAATGTGAGATGAAGAACATCTATTGTTTCCAGGCTGTGGCAATGTTGAGTCCAAACACTTTTTAGGTACCATTGAAGTTTCCTCATATGCAGTCTTGCATATGGAATTAGTAGAATGCAAGATGCCATGAAGCCCAAAGCCTGCAGAATGTTTCTTGCAGATAACTGGGCCTTTGTTGCCAACAGTTTGAAATAGGTAGTCAGTTGCCTTTGTTTGTCTGGCGTGAGATAAAGCCATCTGGGCAGTTGTATTGTAGCTTGCACCCTGGAATATTACCTCTTGAGAGGGTACTAGTTTTGATTTCTGTTCGTTGACTGTGTACCCTAGGCATGGTAGTAATCTCTTTACAAACGCCAGATGCTGTAGTAGAATGTCCTTGTTCTCTGCTTGAATGAGGCAGTCGTCCATATAAGGATATATTTGTATTCCTCTTTGTCTGCATAACACAATTACTGGTGCCAGGCACTTTGCGAAGACCCTGGGTGCAGTAGACAAGCCAAAGGGCAGTGCAGAGAATTGGTAGTGCATTGAGCCAGTTTGAGTCTGAGGTATCTTCTGCATGTTTGTCTGACTGGGACATGCAGGTATGCCTCTTTTAGATCTAAAGTCTAAAGCCAAGCCTTCTTGCCCAACATGGGCAGAAGCTGCTGTAGAGTCAACATTTTGAATTTTGGAACATCCAGATATGTGTTTAGAATAGATAGGTCCAGTATTGGTCTCCAGGCTTTGTCCTTTCTGGGTACCAAGAACAGTCTTGAATAGAATCCTTGTCCCTGCTCTTGGTCTGGTACTTGTTGAATGGTCCTCATGTCCATGAGGGATGAGACTTGTTTTTGTGCCTTTGCCTATTGAGGTTTTGGCAGGTCTGGCCAACCGTTTGCCCTTGGCAGGGTATGGAAGTGAAACTTGTAGCCTTGTGACACTATGTTTAAGACCCATTTGTCCTGGGTTATTATGTGCCAATTTTGAGAAAAAAGGGCTAGTTTTCCCCCTAAAGGTGCTGCCAGAAGATAAGTGCTTGGCGCAGGCACGGGGGAAGTCATTGGGACTGTTTCCTGTATGGCTGTAATTTGTCTTCTCCAGTTTTGGAGGTAGAAGCACCCCACTGCTTAGACCTGTACGAACCTTGGGGCTGGGATCTGCCTCTAGGGCATCTGTATCTGCCCCTTTGTGGCCTGTCTGACACTGGAAAGGACCAATTCTTTGTAGGCCAGTGTCTGCTAAATCTTGGTGGCTGTACCTGT
Organism: Protopterus annectens; assembly: GCF_019279795.1. NCBI lineage: Eukaryota > Metazoa > Chordata > Ceratodontiformes > Protopteridae > Protopterus > Protopterus annectens. The sequence goes on from NC_056727.1 coordinate 1,212,504,836, forward strand.
AAGAAATCCTTGACTATTTGCCTAGATTTAGCTTTGTCCTCCATTTTCTTTAACACCTCTTCTGCTTTAACACCAAACAAAGCATCATGTTGTAATGGAGCATCTAATAATTTTGCATTAACATGATCAGGTAGATTTTGTTCCTTTAAACAAGCATGCCTCCTAATGACAGAAGCCGAAACTGTGGCCCTGCAGGAGGTCTCCAGAGAATCAAAACCATATTGCAAAGTATGCTTTCCAACTTGTTCAGCTGCATGCAATAAATCCTGCATTTCTTTGTTTTCTGCACATTCAGAATTTATCAATATTTTCTGTTTAAGCAGTGACATAATATATTGCTGATATTTGAGCATATGAAACTTTCAATTTAAAGCCCTTATAGCCAAAGTAGCAGAAGTGTAAATATTTTTCCCCATCTGTCCAGTGCCCTAGAATCCCTGTCAGAGGGAGTAGGGGGTTTTTGCAGTGGAAGCCTTGACCCCTTTGGGACCCTGAGAGATAGTTTCTGGGTCAGCAGCAGGGTTTTTGAAAAGGAATTTATGAGAGTCAGGAACCCTGTAGTACCTGTCCGGCTTAACTGGTGCTGGAGGTAAGGAGTCAGGGGTCAGACTGGACTCTGAAAATACATCATCTACAATGTCTAACACAGGTGGAATAGCTAGGGGCCTGTGTTGTGGTAGTAAAAGGAAGTCTCTGAGCCTTTTCTTAGATTCTGAATAATCTTGGCTCTCCCGGTGGAAATGCCCCCTCATGGTATGTAAAGTTTCCCCAAAAGAATAATCCTCAGGAGGAGAGGCTGAAGGGATAGATTCTTCAGCATCAGAATCCTCATAGGGAGGAACAGAGTACTCCTGATCAGAAGAGGAATCAGATGAAATGGAAACCTGATCTGAAGATTCATATTATGTCTCTTGCCTAGGCCTCTTATCAGGAGGGGGATGGGAACCCCTGATTAAAGTAATTAGGTCTTCGACCATTTTGAGCATCTGTTTTTTTAGGCATGGAGGCCTGTCCATGAGGCTGTTGTACTTGTTTCTTTGTCTTTAAAGGTGCTTTAGTCTTTGCCTTTGAAGCTGAAGTCGTTTTAACATATAATTGAGTAGGGTCTGAAAACACCTTCAGGAGCCGATGCCTGCTCAGCGGCTCTGGACCCATCTGAGGGAATAGTTTCCGAAGGTCCAATACCTTGAGCTTCCAGAGGCCTGGTCGACTCCACGTGGGTGTCTGTAGCGGCCTGCGAGTCTAAAGTAGCAGTTGTCAGGGGCTGCGAAGGCGCCTCACTGAAAACCGGCGAACCGGCGACTGGCTTAGAAGAAGCCTCGTCGGCGGTTTTGGACCTCGGATGCCTGTCCTTTTCTTAGCGTTTCTTGTGAATTCCGGTAGTCGGATGGCTATCCAACGACAGTGTATAGTTAAATTGTCTGCCAAAATAGTGAAATGTAAAATCGTACCGACGTAATAGTGTGTTGGTTAAATCTAGCACAAAACCGACAACTAGCAACATCATGGTCAGGGCCTAGGCAAGGAATACAGTAAGAGTGAAAGTCCTTATGAGGCATTTGTTTCCCACAAGAAATACAATTATTAACTTTTTCTAACATCGGTCTGGAGCAAGAAAAAAGTTTCCCCAACGGGGTACTTAGCTTTTAGTGAAGACTTCGGATCTGAAATTCGAACACGAAAATCTCAGGATTCGGCCGACCGGCACTTGCGAACTGCTTTTGCTTCGGGCACCGCACGGCAAGAAAGACTAAAGAAAATGGAGTCGGCTGTATCTTTTATACCCCTGGCGCACTGACGTCAGGGAAGAGTCGACAGCAACTGACGCCGGACCTAGACTTTGGAATTCAGGCCGACTAAGGGTAGCCTGCCAGCAGGATAACCCAATTGTAATGACTGCAACAGTGAAACACGAAGAACATCAGTGTGTTCTCCTGGCATCAAGCTCAAACCCTGTGGTTAGGCAAAAGATGACCATAGTCATTTTACATCTCTGATTTCTGTGAAAATTCTACAGTATCTGAACTATCACCTTTTCCAAGTTTACTTACTGGCTTCTGTTCTGTTCTAGTATCTTCTGCTATTACATTTCAAATATTATAAACGGGGGGGGGTTAGGGCCACCAACAACACCCCTGAGGGTTGCCTGGACGATGGCCTCCTTAGGCTGGCTCTTGCCCTAAATGGAAGTGAACAGGCTGAGCAGCTCTAGCCCCACTGAAGGAAAGACTGGGTCAGTTGCTCACAGGAGAGACAAAGGATGAGTATTCGTAAGCTTCCCAGAGGAAGACACTTCTCAACTGGAATCTCTATGCAAGAACTTGGCCAAACAAAAAAAAATAACTTTTGAGGAAGGTTTCTCAAATAAAGTTCCTTTTCTCTGTACTGCAGTTTAATAGACTTTTAAAAGGGTCTCAGAAATGAGGTTCTTTTTCTTGTAGTGCAGTATAATGCAATGGAGTACAACCATGACCAGTGTTCAGAAGAGAATGAGATTTGGTGACGGTGGTGGTGGTAGTATCTGGAGAAGGGAAAGCCCTCCTTTTAGAGCAATCTTAGGACTGGGAAACTCCTGATAAAACCCAGTTATAAAAGGACTCTATCCATATATCAACTAATAAGTGAGAAATAAACATGCTCTCACCACAGCTATCCTGACATACTGGAAGAATTTCCTTTCTAAACTGATACTACAGTAAATTCTCAGTTAACCGGAACTCAAGCAACCAGAACAAAAAAAAAAAAAAAAAAATCGAAGAAATACAGTACAATTTTCATGTGTTGCAGTTTCTGCCCCCCCCCCCCCCACGCAGAAACACACCTTACATTTTTAGAGTTTTAAAATGGAAGATAGAAATAAATTCCCTCTCTCCCCAACCTAAGAACAAGCCAAACCAAACAAATAATATAGGGTGTAGTATTAGCCAGGCCTATTTTTAATGGTAACTCTCAAGCAACCAGAAACTACAGTTATCCGGCATGTACCAATTCCCATGGGTGCCAGTTTACTGACAGTTTACTGTAAAATGGAAATTAATACAGTCTGTTACCATCTCTGTCTCAGTGAAGCCTGGCTGATTATGCCTATGCCCTCAAACAGGATCAAAATATACAAAATGGTTGAAGTGAACTTTGGGTTCTGTTGCCTCTTAACTATTATAGCCGTCTTTGAGATCATCCAGCCTAAGAGTAAGATGGACATTTCCAAATTTGAACTTATTCTCTGGAAAGGGCACAACCATACTCAAATGAAACAGGATAACATTAACAGAAGTATATAAAAATATTTTTAGACCTAAGCATATAGTTTTACTATTTTTTTGTGATAAAAGAGCGCGAAGATGGAAGTGAAATTTCCCTTCTCGAGTGATAATCACTATTGCAGGTATGGTATCTTTCAGAAATGTAGGATATGTAAATAAAATATTACAAATATTCAATGCAAATGCACAACTGAAATCAGCATAAACAAAATCAGCATTATAAATAAAACCAAAATGTTAATAGTAAAACACAAAATTAAGTGTAATTAAATAAATTATAAAGGATAATTTAAGTACCTGGCCAAAAAGAGTTTATATCACGTTATTGAAAGATGAAAATAGCGAATGCTATTTCATTGGCCCCAAAACATCTAAACAATGAAATATCGAACATTCAGAACAGTGATTTTTTTTCCCATGGAAAAAATTTGCTGCTCCGAAACACACACACAACACAAGCACATCAAACAAACAGCAACCACACACATACACTTAAATTCCTACATCTAACACTACACTAAACTAAACATACACTACTATCTACCCACTTACCTTAACCCAAACCCTAACCCTAAGGTCCGTCACTATCACACACTCATCTAACCCGCGCCCTAACCCTAACTCACTTAAACCACCCCTAACCCTAAAGTCTGTCACTATCGCACACACGCCTAACCCACGCCCTAACCCTAACTCACTTAACCCACCCCTAACCCTAACATACAAACAATCACACACTTACCTGAACCCAACCCATAACTTTCCACCACAGCACTAAGAATAGCGAAGCCACAGAAACGGCCAACCGCATTTTTTCCCCGAAGAAAGAATTCGCTGTTCTGCAGCTTCGCTATTCTTAGAGTTTGCTGAATAGTGTTCGATATCAGAACATTCGAAGTTTTAATACTTCGATGTTCTGATATAGACCCTCCAAAATACTTTAAAATAGCCTGGCATGGATTTAGAAACAAACCAAGCTATAAATAAAAAACGCAAGAGACAGTAGCAACAAAAAACAATGAACAAAGATCACTAAGCCAGACCACCCTCTGTTACAGGCAAGCTGAAGTCATAAGCAACACTAGTCTAACCTTGAATAACAAGATAATATACTTTACCTATAATCTAGTAAGTAATGGCAATCAGAATTTGTTTTAGTAAAAGAAGCCTTACTTTGCATCCACAGTTTTCCTTGAGTTTCTTCAATGCAGCTATGTGTCCCTTTGCTAGATCTACAATGTGAATATAGTCCCTTACACCTGTAAAAACAAACAAAAAGTGGTCCAGATCAATAGTTAGAAAAGTACCATACCAGAAGTTTATTTTAATCACAGAAACATAATTTTATGATAATAATAAAAAGAAGATAAGACTGAAACCAGTTATTACACTACACTGAGATGGAGATCTGCACTCCATAATTAAGCCACAGTTGGTAACAGTCAGCCACAGGAGGTGTAAGTTCTCAAAATTATTAGTGCATCCATCTTGGACTCAAGGTCAGGAATTTAATGTTTTGTCTCTTCAGGCACATCTCTAGAATCAATTAAAATGCCCAGGTAAAGTGGTAATAGCTTCTGTAACCATACGTGGTACTAAAGTCTATTGGCTTGTTCTTCCAAGCCACATACTTGATGATGAATCCCAGAAAACTGAGCTAAACGTGTTAGCCACAAGCTCATTTTCAAGTTCGACATTACTCTCCTACAGAACCGGTCTTGAAGTGATGATGCTTCTCAGTGGTGACAAAGTCCTGACATAACTATTATTCATCTAAACGTCTTTCCCAGTGTCACAAAACCTGGCTTTTAAACTAAAATAACAAACCTACTGAGCTGGCAGAAATCTCCTTACCATATGCAATACCAAGTTAAACATTTTTTCATGCAGAACATGTTATTTTTGCATTTTATTTGGTGATTATGACAGATCCCTAAATTTCTTTTTCAGAAACTGAAAACCCCTACAGTAAAATAATGAAAGACTCACTACCTAAATTACTTTGCAGATTATATTTCTGTGCCAAATGCATCCATCAATGAAAAACTTTTAACCATACTGTAAATAAGAAATGGCTCTTACAAAGTTTTATTTTTTATACTATGATTCATTGTTGGTGTATGTAAATCACTGCAATTTATCTACCTTTACAACATTTTTGTAGTTTGATCATACTGAAAAAATATTACGCAATGAAAGTAAAACATCAAAGAGCACACTATATTCTTATTTTTCTCAAAATAGTTTGCAACTTTAATGTCAGGAGTATAACTGGTAATAAATTTGACTGTACAACAAATATGCACGGATAGAGCAACAATACACTTAAGATCCACCTAGGGATGTGTTATTATTATTATTATATTTTTCAATTACTAACCAGATAAGCCCACTAGTCACAAGTACCTATTTTCAGGGGTGACTCAAACACTGCTTAGTTAAGTGATCACTTCAGTCACAAAATATACAAATGGGGAATAAGAAAATGAGATCTAGGACTACAAGATCTGATCAATAACACCTGATGGCTTTAGTCCTGTGTGCTAAACTATCAGACACAATAGCTAACAAAATCTTTTGCTACTCAAGTTTGCAATAAGCACAACAGGTGCACAATGTATACATTCTTATCGTATCAGCTGATTTACAGAAGGATCCTCCTCCTTGATGGGTCCTATGGATGGATTTCTCCTCTCAGTCAAACATCATTCAATATCCTTTTCCTGAAGTTCCTGAACTTGAGGACAGATGTGCATCTACAGCAATGGACATTGTGGCATCATGCTTCAACTACATACGCAAGCTCACTCTCCTGCACAAAAGTCCAACACCTTGTTTTCAGCAGGCACCTTTTTAGAAATTAAAACCAATGAAGATTGCTAACTAGTGATATATACGTACATACTTGCTAACCTTACAGAAAACTTCAGTAAGCCTGTCCTGATTCATGGTCAGGTCTTTGGTCATGCTTCTCAGCAAAGAGAGTTTTGGTGCTGCATATAAATTTGGAGGAAGTGGGGTCTATGCTAATGAGGCAAGTGTTTTTTAGCTTCGGAAAGCTCTGTAAGGTGTGCATACAAGCAGCAATTACCTTCCACTGTCTTGATGTTGGAGCTTTTTCCCTACTACACTACCCTTCCAACCCCAACTCTCCAGTTACCTCTCATGGCATTACATTTATAGGACCTATTCTCCACCCAGAACTCCACCTATGTCCCACCCCTCTTAAAGGCTTACACAAATATAAACATACCCTGGGCATAATAATACATACACAACTCCTAAACCATCAGTCTGCACTGAAGCACTCCAACTTTCTTTCCTCCTTTATATTTACTAACTGACCCAAGTGATCACAACGGACTCCACCCACCCCACTCACCTGCTCCTACCCCTCCTATATTTGTTTCCACAGTAATTTAGCTCGTCTCACTGACCAAGCTCTCTATAAACCATGCTTCTCTTAAAATATCACTGCATCCTTACTCATCCTGTTTTATCACCTTACAGATTACCATACATCACTTAAACACATTTCTCCCACTATCTTTCATCTCTAACCATTCCAACCACCCCACTTCACCATTATTCACTTCCAAAATATACAATGACTCATCCAATCTTTACTTCACATTTAAATTGGTAAACCCTCATATTTACCAGAATAAAATAAAATTCACTTAAAGTTAAACCAAAACAAGCTTACCAATCATATCAATATTTCGCTCTCTTTCCACTCTGTGGGGATATTCACCCAACCAGGGACACTCCTCCAATCCTAACTCCCCAATAACCTCCAAAACTCTTCCCAGGCCAAATACCCTTTCCTACTCAGCCCACCCACCTGGGTGGAACACCATCACCAAGACCTTCAAAATTCAACCTGCCTACCTCAAACTCACCCAAACTGCTTAAATTTATTTCCTTAAATACTCACAACATCTGTAACAAAATTTCAGAACTCCATGCCTGGATCTCCCACAATAAACCAGGTATTCTTGCCATGACTGAAACATCGCTAAAACCCCATATACCGGACTCTAAAATTTAACTCCCTATTATATAAGCATCAGAGCTGCTAGAACTAAAAAAAAAGGTGATGGAGTACCATTACTATACCCTATCTTGAAATTCTACCCAATAATAAAGCGAATCACAAATTCCATAATGCATAGTCTTAAACGAAATAACCATAAAAACTATGTATTATAGTACTCTATATTACCCCAGGCAATAATGCTACAGCTTTGGAAAGCATCCTAAACTGAATCTCACATGCAAATTCTAATGAACAGATAATCCTAGGTGATGTTAATTTCAACTGGTAGAGTATCTCCACAAAATACCCATTAACTAGCCTCAACCTATTTGGCTTGACTCAACTCATTTCCTTCCCCAGACATTATAACTATCCCAAAAACTGTGGCTCACTTCTTGACTGAACATTGGTGTCTGATTTCACTAAGCATGTCTCCAGTGGTACCCTCTCATATTTCCTCAGTGACCATTTCCCTGTATATGCACAGACTCAGTATCCATCATATCAAACAACACTTAGAACTTCATGTCACCTCACTAATTTTAGACCAGACACATTTAATAAAATCCTAAGTTCCCTTAACTGGACTAACCTGAAAAATATTCCACTCGATGTTGACACAAGCCACCTGGGATCAATGGGTCTGTGTCCTCTTTACTGAAAATGCGAGCAGTAAAACTTTAAGTATTTGATATAATATTTACTTATTTTATTCAATTTTAACTGTGATTTTTATAACATAGTTTGATCAATTATTAAGATGTATGTATTTTAACATTTCATGATTTATCTAGGGATTTACTGAATGTCTGCTTCTTTAACTTTTTAACTGTGTTTAATTGTTTCTGATGGGTACTATTTAAATTTCTTCATAAACATTTTTTGGTCAGTTCTGATGAAGTCCTTGTTACTATGGACAAAAGCGCTTAACTGATGTTTGTTGGAAAAAATTTGCTTCACATGAGCCTAGTTTATGGAATTATTGCAAGTTTTGCTGCCTTATTACAGTATAATTTCTGCTTTGTGTGGTTAGTTCTAAATATGCACAGCAATACTACAAGACAGATTAATGCAGGCAAGACAATATAGTGTGATGACCTCTTACTAAATCATTGTTCCAACTCTAAAAAAAAATTCTGGTCTTCAGTTGATAATGTACTCCATCTTGGAACCATACCTCTCAACCTTTTACAGCAAGAAATCTGGATAAATCAAAGTGGGACAAAAGCAAAAAAAAATAGGGACAATTTTTAAATATTGCTCTTACATACTTGAAAGTTAATAGAATAAAAGACTTTGAATTAGCATGAATTTTCTGAAGGGTATGAAGTTTGAAACTCAAATGTCTGTTATGATTTTCTAACTTCAATCTTTAATGATTTACCACTAATTTGCCAGAAAACCATAATGTTAAGAAAAACAGACCAAAAATATGAGGCAAAAATCTGGACATTCTGTGAAAATCTGTACAGTTGAGAGGTATGCTTGAAACAACCACCACTTCTAATCCTGTGCCAAATCACACTCCCTCTGAAATAGCTACCCAGTTTAACACACATTTTATGGAAAGCATTAAAGCCCTTTCTAAAGATTTTCCAGTAACAATCCAGACATGCCTTCTCCTCAGGCAGCAAACACTCCCTCATTCAGTCTAAAACCCATCCAGACCTCCTACATCAAATTGGTGCTCCTTAAACTGAACCCCTGTTCTCCTCCAGCAGATAATCTCCCAATAGAATAACGCAAGCTAGCTGCCAGCTCCATACCCTATCCTAATTAATAGATCAAGGAACCATATATTCTTTCTCTTTAGAAAAAATCTTAATCATCCCCATCATAAAGGGGGAACAACATCTAATATAATCACTTTCAGACCTAATGTCATATTATCCTTTTTGTCAAAACTTTATATGGTTTATACATGCACACACAAATATTTATGTCTGTGTGTGCTTATATATATATACATACACACACATACAAATTATATATATATATATATATATATATATATATATATATATATATATAGACACACACACACACACACACACACACACACACACACACACACACACACACACACGAGGAATATAGATTGAAGTGAAAAAATAGGATGGTCATACAAGGGGAAACTAGACACGATAGACAGATTAGTAATTTGGATGCAAGCCAGTAAGGTAAATAGTAATAACCATGCAAAGTATTAAATACATAAAATGTCAGAATTTTTTAGAAATGCTAAAGCAGTGCAGAACTAGAGCAAGGAGATTCTTCCAGTAGGGATAGACAGTGATAAGAGTGCACAAATTAAGTAGGAGGTGGCTAGAAGTAACTGAATGAAATTAGCCAAGGAAGCAATGTACCGGGTACAGACATATGGAGGGGGTGAGTACTAGACTGGAAGAAAGCTAAACAGGTATTTAACTTGCTGGTTAGGAATGGTTTCCTGTATCAGGGGCTGACAGAACAGTACAGACAAAGAGAACAGAAGAAAGGAATTAAAGACCAACCACTGGTGGAGTTTCCAGAGCAGCCAAGGAAAAAAATGCTATCATCACTTAACATGACACACAAGATTTTGCATGATAACTATAAAAAAGGAATCAGAGCAGCTCAAAAAGGACTGGGACAATTTGTTGGTAAACAAAGTAAGCAACAAAGTCCAGATGGTTCAGGCATTGGGGTGGAAATGCTTACACAGGTTTTTTTATTTATTTTTTTTTTTTTTTATTTTACAGACCTAGAAGACGTCAAAGGATCTTCCTCTCAGGTGGGGAAATAGGTGCTGGAAATTTGGAGGGGAACACAGAGGAAACTGGGAACATGTATTTTATAAATGTACTGAGCTGACTGATTTCGAAGACTCCTTACAGAATGCTTTGATACAAATGTTGAGGCAGAGGTCGGCAACCCGTGGCTCTTAAGTCGCATGCGGCTCTTTGATCATGTGGCTGCGGCTCTTCTCTACAGTTGTAAACTTCCATGTCTGCAGCCCAGCATCTGAATTTCCACATTCACAGTTAAGCAGCTGCTTGCCCGGAGTTCTTGGGGGGAGATGTTCTTGCACTTGTGGAAAGGAAAGGAAAGAAAAGCCATCATTTAGCGCATTGCACTTGCACAAAGAACTTCGGAGCCACTGAGATGTGCATCGAGATTCCCTTGTTGGCTGGTTGTTAGGTATTGTACAAAGACTGAAGAGTATGACTGACTGTGAAATTTGAAGGAAGGGTTTACTTCAAACAAAAATGTTGTTCTCCAAGTGGTACACGACTTTACAGTAAACTTTTTTTTACAACTGCTTGACTTTTCTCTGTGCTTTCATAAATTGGGTATTTGACATTTGTGTTTCTCACAACTGGTCATGCACAACTGAACCATATTATTTACATTGTGGAGATAGCGTGGATTATTAGGACTGAATGAGGTGAGAGAAGTTCCAAGTGTTTTATTTATCAACAAACTGACCTAGGAATTAAACCTTAATGACATGCCACTTGTTAATGCACTTATTTTGAGTTTTGTACTTATAAGTGCTTTAATATCTGAGCAAGGTGCATTCAGAGTAGAATAGTGGATGTTGTTTCATGTTAAATTACAGTTAAACATGCTTATAAATTTGGCTGTATTTAGCATGCCTTTACACAACATATATTGTTTACTTACTGTGTTTACATTTGCCTTATTGGAGGGGATGTTTAACTTCCCTTTGGTTCTGTCACTGTTTATTACTTGTGGTTCTGGGTTTTGCTCTGCAGATTCAGAATATTGAAATTTTGTATTATTTAGCATGCTGTGTTTGTAGAGCTGTTTCATTACTAGTCTACATAACTTGTAATCCAAAATAGTTTTTGAAGCAGTTGATTATTTAGCATAGATTCAGACAGGGCATACAAAATGAGCAAAGGTTCAGTGTGTGAAAATTAGTCTTAACTTCAGTAGTGTGGTTACTTCAGCTCATCGGTTTTTACTTGTGTGAGTGACAAATGGAAGCCTGGTACACATAGCTGCATGTTGACTTTTGTGCTGCATGGAGCACAAGGAAGGGATAATAAAGTGCGATCCAGGTCTTGTTCTTTTTGGAAAGACTATAATATTATAAGGTAGTTCACATGTTTGTTTTATCTGCGTTATTCTTTATTTTGATCTTTGTAAATTAATGTTTTAAATGACTGTACCAATACTGCATTTTGCGGTTTACTCGTTATATGGCATTATCTAATTTTTGGTTAGTTTATGCACATCTTTGTTCTCCACCTTGTGTAGTAACTGTTGATTCCAAGGTTTGAAATTAATAATACAGTAATAAAATGTAAAGTGTAGTAATTTAATCAGCTTTTCCTTTAAATGCTTGTAATTTATGAAAAAAAAGCTTCAAGTATTTTCTTTGTACTCATGTATACTGCCAAATCTGAGGCTGCAGAAGTGTTTATGGGCTTCATTTGCACAGACGCAAGCACTTTATTTGATAAGTAAACAGTCATGATCAATAAGGCTGTTTACTTTGGCATGGTGAGGTGTATCATGATATGCAGCTGAATTATTTCAGCTGCTTAGCAAGTGGGTAAATGCCACTGCTACCCAGTGGGAGTGAGTTATATAAAGTCTAATGTATGTGTGTAGTGATAACAGGACCATTTCTCAATTGAGGTGTATCCTGATAACAGTTCTGACATCAAGGATGATGTTCAGGTCTATATGGTTACTGGGTGCCATTCTGAATGGGTAACTGAAATGACCTCATAACATACCTGTTGTTTATTTATGGGAAAATTGTACCCAGAGTTTTAGCAGAAAATTTTGTAAACCAAAATCTGCTCAAATTGTTTGCTAAACTATTAATTGAGCAAACTGAGAGATTAATTTTAGAAGTGTGTCAAAAGTAAAAGCATTTAAATAAGAACTGTTGGGGAATAGAATGTAGAATGTTTAATGCCTCCTAGCAGTTTTTGCTGCTAGCATACGATTTGTTTATTTTTCAGTGTTCTACACTTGTGTATTTAAATTTGGGTTTTGCATAAACCCAAGTATTAAGTGCAGCTGAGACATGAGCTATATTGCATTAAAAAATCCCATCTCAAAACCCCCTTCTGTACCCATTGCGACTCTTTGTAAATCTTGGGTCAAACATTTTAGGATAAAATGACCCCTGTGTTGAGTAACTAAGAAGATGATGTTTTGAGCGGATGTTAGGGTTAGACATGCCAAGACACAGTAAAATCTTGAGTTTAATTCTGTTTGCAGGCAAAAAAAGGAAAGAAATAATGAGAAAAAAATATGTGCATGGCCACCACAAGCCTTAGAAGTTAAACTTGTGTAATGAAGTGCAAAAATGTACTTATTTGGAAAACTGTGTGTGTGTGTGTGTGTGTGTGTGTGTGTGTGTGTGTGTGTGTGTGTGTGTGTGTGTGTGTGTGTGTGTGTGTGTGTGTGTGTGTGTGTGCGTTCTAAGCTGTCCAGATTTTTGCTTCACTAAATAATGACATATCCCTGGTGCTTCCAGACCCAGTCGACAGCCTGCCATTTTGGCAGTCCCCCTCAAAATACCCTAACTAAAGGGCTCTCCTACCAGAAGGATGCTACCCTGCAAAAACTGTGTCCATCTGAAGTCAGACCACAACAAACTACTAAGGCACTCTTCCTCAAAATACCCTAACTACAGGGCTCTCCTACCAGAAAGACGCTACCCTGCAGAAACTGTGCCCATCTGAAGTCAGACCACAGCAAACTACTAAGGTTAATACCCTAAACCTGAAATCTTGGTAATGTACACTGCTGACCTGGGTCTAAAGCACCATAGTCTGCCCCCTTAGTAATTTGACTCCCTTGTTGTTTTAATTGATAAGGTTTTCCCCTAGTACTCTACAACACTACTTTTTCAGCTTACAAATACCCTGAATATTATACTAACATACTGGTTTCTCACCCTAAAACCCTGAAAATCATACTCTAAAACGTATAAACTACAACTAGCAATTACTCTAAAAAGTTTAAAATACAGCTTAATATACAGCTATTACACTAAATCTTTTAATACTTACTTGTGCAACCAGGAAGCCTTAGAAAACACTTGTAGTCAGTGTTAGCCCCGCTTCACTCGGGCTCGCTCTGCTCCCCTCCCTGCCCCCAATTCCCACCCGCCCCAAGTACCTCTACATTTATAGTTACATAGCCACACCCCCTGCTATAATAACCTATCAGTATCCATCTAACATACTTTATCCATCCCCAGTCCATTATTTCTAAATCTATCATCCTATCCTCTGGTGTTGAACCACCAAAACAATACAGCCCCTTAACTACCACACTCCTCCACTCACAATGCTATACTCTTCCTTACTAACCATTCTGCTAGCCCCTTATCTACTCACATTGTATGAAAACCAATATCTCATTGGATATCAGTACCCAATAAGCCATACTCTCACCTCAACTACAAGTTCTTCCACCTTTCACCAATCTTACTGTACAGTGTCCAGCCCTGCATTTTGCTCTAGCTATCAACTTGCCAAACCCAGAAACATTAGTTTAAAATTAAATTATTATTATTATTATAAACTCATAAATAAACTCAAAGCTCATCACTAGGTTTAAACCTAGCCTAACACTTGGTGGTGACATCCACCCCAACCCCAGCCCATACACCTCAGTCACACCTACCCCTCCTAATTGTAATCCAAGTTATAAATATACAATTGATAGGCCAGCTAACTCTCTACTGGCCTGTCACCTTAACATTAGAAGTACTAACAAGACACATGAACTCCATGCATTCCTAGCAGTCTACTCCCCTGAGATTCTCAGTTTATCTGAAATCTGGTTAAAACCTAGAATTTCAGACAATGAAGTGCTACCACCTGGGTATAACATATACAGACTGGATTGTGCTTCCAGGAAAGGGGTTGGGGTAGCTGTTCTAAATAAATCTGTTTTGAACATCACCATTGAAGCTATACAACTACCTCAAATTAACAACGCAGAGATTCTTACTACAAATTAATAAAAATAAATGTATTTATATTATCTGCATGTATATTCCCCCAGGTAATAATGTAGCTACACATGAAGATACCCTTCACTGACTAACATGTCACTACCCCCAAGAAACCATACTACTTGGAGACCTCAATATAGACTGGAACACCTGTTCCTCAGACTCCCCAACCACCCATGTCAACCTGCACGCATTCTCACAAGTCATCACAACCCCTATCAGGATAGGTAAACCAAACCTAAAAGAAAGCATACTTGATTGGGTACTTATAGTCACATCCAACTGTACACCTCTGGGACCCTCCCTGACAACCTAAGTAATCACTTTCCCACCTATATTATTAAGCACAAAGCCATTAACCCCCAACAACCCTTACTTAGGATGGTAAGAAACAAAAAAATAATTTAACCCCGCCAAATTCCAGCAAGAGCTAAACTCATGCAATGGTCAATTCTAAAATATCTCCCCTTAGATGAAGCAGTTGCATACTTTAACAAATTCCTAGAAATCCTAAACTCTCATGCACCCGTTCGTTCAACAAGAACTAAAGTAAAAACTGCACCATGGCTTTCCAGAGAGTCTAAACAGAAAATCACCCTCAGAAATAAGGCATGGGCATTATGGCAAACTACTAAAGACCCCCAAGACCACATTAAATATAGGCAAATGAGGAATGTCACTAAAAAATCCATTCTACTAGACAAAAAAAAATACTATTATAATCTACAGGAAATAAATCATAACAAGCCTCAGAAATTCTGGGCAGGCATAAATATATTACATCCTGGACAAACTTCCACCCTAGTCCCCACAGCCTCCATTGATAAACCTTCCAAGGAAGTGAAAGTTTTAACCATTTCTTTACTGAGACCACCATTCAAGCCCTAGCAAGCCAACTACCTCCCAGCCCTCCCCTGTCATGAAATAAACACCCCCAGAAACCAACCTACATTTAGATTCCAACCAGTTGCCACCTCTCTCATTTGTACCTTGATTAAAAAACTGAAACGAACTACACTCTCAGCTGACCAACTCTCTGGTGAGTTCTTACAAATAGCAGCCAATGCCACTGCTTACCCCATCTCAATACTAATCAAACAATAGCAGAAGCCAGAATCCCTTCTATTTGGAAATTATCCTATGTAATCCCACTTCACAAAGGAGGTAGCTCTACTGAGTTATCCAATTACAGGCCAATAGCAATACTATCCCCACTTGCAAAAATTATGGAAAAATGTATCCACAGACAATTGATGCATCACCTAACTCAGAATAACCTCGTAACAGACTCCCAGCATGGCTTCTGACCACACCACAGTACTACTTTAGCCCTTTTAGCCTTCTCCAATACCATAAACCATAACCACAATAATAACAACATCTCCTCAGCCCTCTTCTTGGATCTCTCTAAGGCATTTGATATGGTGGATCACCAGCTACTAATCCATGCCCTGAAAACTTTCTGCCTAAACATTACAGTCATCCAATGGTTCCAGTCCTATCTGAAAGACAGACAGCAGGCTGTCCTTTGGCAAAACAAACTATCTAAACTCCTACCCAACACACTTGGTGTACCCCAGGGATCCATACCAGGGCCCCTTCTTTTCTCCATCTTCATTAATACCTCTATTCTGCTATCCCCTACAGTTAGCTGTGTCCAATATGCTGACAACTCCACCCTGATTTGCTCTGCCACTTCTCCAAATGAACTGTGGTCGGCTACACAAACCTCCTTTAACACTATTGAAAACTGGCTTTCTGGTCATCGTCGGATACTGAATCCCAAAAAAAAAAAAAAAACTGTTGTTATTCTCACCAACACACAAGTCTACAGCATTCACTTTTACCATTAAATCTAACAATGGCACTATAATCTCTCCAGACTCCTCTACAAAACTGCTAGGTATTTTAATCGATAATAATCTCAAATTTGACTTGCATGTTAATCAATCAGTTAAAACCATCAATAAAAAACTAGGCTCACTTTACAGGATAAAAGCCTTCTTAACCCCCCTCCCCCTGCTACAGCTGCCATAGCACGGTCATACCTACTTTCAAACCTTCTGTATGCATCCCCGGTACTCTCCAATCTAAACAAAACTGTCCTCAACAAACTCTGCTATAACCATATACCCAGATTTACCACTGGCATGCCCTGTAGGTCTCACCATTGTATTAACCTTAACCAGCTTGGGTGGCTAGAACTACCCAGCTTGATCCAGTATAACCTCATAACTGCCCATAACATACTTTATAATCCAGATAATACTCCTGCTCTTACAAATATTATTACCCCCTATCATAATCACCAACCACTGCAATCCTCTAACAAATTACTAGTTCAGACTATCAAAACTAACAACTCAGCCGGTGACTCCCTCTTCACTAACTCTGTGAGCAGATCCTGGAACTCTCTCCCAACCGAAATTACTTTGCTCAGCTCCCTGAGCCAATTCAAGACTAGACAAACAACATTTGATACTAAACTGGCCATGTCAATGTAGCAAACCTGACTGACTCTCCATGACAATGAGACTAAAATAGCTATTTTAGCTTACCCGTGACACTATCTTGACCTTACCTTGTTTAACTCTAATGTATTTTGGCATGTAACCATTGTAAATATTGTATCTGTAACTAACTGTATGACTTGATGTTTATCTGCTTGAATTACTTAAAGACCTGCTCTCCGATTCTCATTTACCCCAGAACTACTATTATTTGCCTAGGTATGTAACCTCTGTAAAACTGTATTATGTTCATTACTGTAGATGCTGTATTTTTTCTTTAATTTGGTGATTTTGGAACTTTTCTCCCCGGGCCTTCGCTGAAGATGGACATGTATCCAGTCAGACTATCCTGGTTAACAAATGTAAAATAAATAAATAAATCTGAGTTTCAGACTTCATATCCTTCAGAAAACACATAGTAATACTAAACCTGTTATTCTAGGAACTTTCTAAGTTTAAGAGAAACATTTAAGATTGGTCCCTATTCAGAGGGCTTTGCTCACCATCCATTATTTTAGGCATTATCCAGAGTGAGAGGCATGGCGCAGATGTATATAAAGAAATGGATGTTTATGAGATATTGGAGCATTAAGGGAGGTGGTAATATTTGAATGCTAGACTTCTTAATCTTGCACAGATTTCCATTTAACCGACTAATGTGCACTAAAACTGGTTTCTTGCCCTTTAGTGTACAGTGATATTGGCCTTGAGATTATGCCATTCCAAGGGTCCAGAAAAAGACCGTTGTGTAGGACAACTTGGGGCCAAAGGTGATATTTTTATTAATGTTAGTTATTAGTCTCCACCTCTATCAGCTAAAAATCCAACCCATGGAGAAGCCCAGTCATAACATAACATAATCCCAGAAACAAAAGTTAAAGTCCAGAACCTTTTGCTGTTCTCAAAATTGATAGAACGAGAAGGACTTCTTTTCAAGGGAGTCATTAAATGGTTTTGAAAGCAGCATAAAAGAAAAAGGTCTACATCCTAGATGAGTTGCAGAGTGTAGAAGTGTTAAAAGGAATGAAATGAATGGACCTGCTAAATGTCTTCTGAAAATACAGTAGAAGGGACAAGTCTTGATGCCTAAATTCTTCCTCTGGGTACAGGAGACAAATACATGCAGACTAAAATAACATTAATTTTTCATACACTAAAGTTTCATTACAGTCTGTCCGTTTCTGTTATCAGTGCCTATTATGACACTTTGTACCGTTTTGTTCCCAGACTGCGGCTGAAAAGACTGATGCATACGGACCAATTCACTACCTGCTACATAAACAAATAACCACATAACTAACTGTTTTACTTCACATAGATTCTTCTTTCACTTGTGCAAGTGGTCAGTCGATCTAGAGCTAATAAACTGAGGTAGGATACAGTGGGTTATACAAAGACAATACAGGTAACCTGGACAGTTTGCAACATTCTCTGACAGACGCAGTCCAGTGGAATTGGTATCAGTACAGCAGTTATAGATGTCAGAGACAAAGCCAAAATAAATTCTTGCACTAAGAGGTTGAGAGGTATGGACTGTGTGTGTGTGTGTGTGTGTGTGTGTGTGTGTGTGTGTGTGTGTGTGTGTGTGTGTGTGTGTGAGAGAGAGCGCCTGCTGGAGTTTGCGCATTCGTGGTTTAGGGAGATGGAAAAGAGAATCGAAAGTGACCGACAGCACAGCAGGCTGCGTTTAGGTGTGTGTGTGTGTGTGTGTGTGTGTGTGTGTGTGTGTGTGTGTGTGTGTGTGTGTGTGTGTGTGTGTGTGTGCTTGAAAATCTGAGGTAGAAGTACGGAAGTCAAATTCCAACCTTAAGGGCGGAGTTTGACTTACATACTTCCGTTTCACTTTTCTGTTACACTCCGAGCTCTCACACCATCCCATAAGAAGTTTAACTTCAAAAATGGAAATCAGACTAAACCATTTTTAGAAAACATACTGGACAGTGAAAGAAATTAAAGAAATAGAGGCAGCATCTTTAAAGCATAGCACATTTGTGATCAATACATACAAAATACAGACCAAGAAGACATGAGATGTTGAAGGGTTGGTGAGAACTGAAAAATGTGAAGGCATTATAGAAGAACTAATGAAGTTATGAGAAAAATGTAAAATCCATGAAGATGACTGGAAAATGTTCTTGAAGTTATCATTAATACATGTTAACTGGCTATGTCACTGTATCAAGCCTGGCTAACTCTCTGTAGAATGTGTAGAAATCTGTTAACCATTTTACTGTGTAATTTAATTTAATCCTGACTTACGCTCGGGATTAACTCTAACCTGTGGAACTTGTTTAACTTGCTTACTTATGTAATC
This sequence comes from Protopterus annectens, assembly GCF_019279795.1. Taxonomy (NCBI): domain Eukaryota; kingdom Metazoa; phylum Chordata; order Ceratodontiformes; family Protopteridae; genus Protopterus; species Protopterus annectens. The sequence continues at coordinate 1,212,523,956 of NC_056727.1, forward strand.
TCTGTAAATAGTCTGTTTGTAATATGTAATGCTGGTATTATGTAATGCTGTATCTGCTTACCCTTGGAGCTTTTCTCCCTGGGCCTCCAGTGAAAATGGACATGCATCCAGTCGGACTAGTCCGGTCAACAAATGTAAAATAAAATAAAATGTGAAGTAGTGTTACAATTTACAGTGTGATGAATAAATAAAATCTTGAAAAAAAGAGCTGAAGAGGAGACTGACACCTGCAGAACACAGAAAGACAATTTCAAGTTAAATAACAGCAAATGCACACTAAGAGTCACAAGTCTTAAAACACATTAGTCGTATTCTAATGTCAGATTAAGAAAAAGCAAGGGACATTCAACAAATGTCAAATCCAGAAGAACAAGCATTACAGAGGCTTCTATGAATAATGCATTATCTTGAAAAGTTTGTTCCCAATATAAATGCAAACTAACCATTCCTCTAAGAAAGCTGTAAAAGAGTAAAGGCACATTCTCCATAAGTGGTTCACTTGTACCCTCATCAAACCATCTCTTCAAATGAGAAGTTTCTAAAGGGGGAACCTGATGATGTAGCACTGCTGCCATCTGCATTATATCCTAATGAAGAAGATGCTTTGTGGTGAGTAGGCAAAATATTCCCGATCCAAATTTGACCCCAAGGAATCAGAAGGGGAGACTTTTTTTTTCCTTAGCTGTAAGGCTGGTTGACTTCAGGACGTGTGTACCAAAAAATTGACTTATTTGGCAAATTTCTGGAAATTAAAGACAGAGGAAGGGGTGGATGTCAGGAAAATGGTTATCCATTCCTCAACCACTGATCCACTAATAGATTTTAATGAAGTTCTTTATGAGAAGATGTAGGACCGGTAATCCAAAAGTCAGTCTTAATTAAATTTATTCTAATGCTGCAGTAAAGTCCTGGCAAAAGAAAGTACAGCTGTGTACACTTACCATAAATATAGATGTTCGAGTGTATTCACTGTTTCAGTCATCCCACTTGGGTTATCCTGCCAGGGGTAGCCCTCAGTCAGCCCGAATACCAGAGGCTTAGTATTTCTGCGTCAGTTGCTGTCGCTCCAGGACTGATGTCAGGTCATCAGTGGTATAAAATCAGGCAGCCGATGCCATTATATCAGTTTTTCGTGCCCCAACTATCAGGAGCCCCCAAATAAGGAGCTAGGTTATGGTGGAAGAACACCACCAGTAGAAAGTAAATACCAAAAATTACCCTGTAAGGAGAGAGGAAGAGAGAGACAGAGAGAGACAAGGGGGATTGTGGGTGGGAAACCAGGACTGCAACAGTGAATACACTCGAACATCTACATTTATGGTAAGTGTACACAACTGTACTATGTTCTTCGTGTTTCACTGTTGCAGTCATCACATTTGGGTTGATTCCCAAAGCTGAAGAAAAGGATGGAGGCAGTCAAGAAGATGAAGGGCTGGCTAGGATGCCCTGCAAGACTGGGGTGGCAAAGCCTGCCCTGGATTTGGAGAAGATAGGCAGGTGGTAATGCTTGGTGAAGGTATGAACAGAAGTCCATGTTGCAGCCTCCAGGATGTCCCTGGTGGGGACCTCTCTGAGAAAGGCTGCAGAGGTCGAGGTTGCCCTGGTGAAATGCATCCTGACCCCCTTTGGGGTGGTTTCCTGTGTTGTTTGTAGCAGAAATGGATGCAGTGTGCTATCCATTTGGAGATTGTTTGTTTGGATATGGCCTTGCCCTCTGCTCCTGCCGCAAAGCTGACTAGCACTTGGTCAGTTTTTTCTAAATGATTTAGTCCTATCCAGACAGAATCTGAGCTGTCTGTGCACATCTAGAGAGTGCAGAATCCTTTCCCCTTGTTTTGTGGGTTAGAGAAAAAGGTGGGCAAATTAATGGATTGGTTGAGAGTCACACTGGACACCACTTTAGGCATGAAGGATGGGTTAGTCCTAAGGGAGACCCTGTCAGCATGGTGAAGGGCTCTAAACCCATGAGTGCTTGTAGCTTTGAAACTCTTCTAGCTGAAGTGATGGCCAGAAGCAAGGCTGTTTTCCAAGAGAGTAATTTTAACTCTGCTGAAGCTGCAGGTTCAAAAGGGGGTAGGATGAGCTTTTCCAACACAAAGTTAAGGTTCCAAGCTGGGGTAGGAGCTCTTCTGGGTTGGCCTTAAGTTGTTAGCCCCTCTTAGGAACGGTCTGATGAGGGTGTGAGAAGAGAGGTGGCTCTGTGCTGTAATGAGCAGAGATGGCAGAGACATGAATTGTAATAGAAGAGAAGGATAGGCCCCCTGTGTAGTAAGTTTGCTAAGTAATCCAGCATGAGAGGTAGGGAGGGCTGTGCTGTTTCGGCTCCCTTAGCTTGGATCCAGGTGCAAAACCTTTTCCACTTGTCAGCATAGGATTTTCTAGTGCTGGGGCATCTGGCCACACGTACAACATCTAGGACTTGTTTGCTTAGGCTGGCAGCTTGAGGAGAGGTCAGGGAATAAGCCAGGCTGCCAGGCTGAGGGTCTGAAACTGGGGATGCATGAAGTCTCTATTCTTCTGGGTCAGGAGTGTTGGGATCCGAGGTAGTTTCCATGGTGGCAGGAGTGACAGGCTGCGCAGCAGTGGGTACCAGTGCTGGCGTGGCCAGTCTGGGACAATCAGGATTGCCCTTGGTTTTTCCTCCATTATTTTGAGCAGTACCCTTGAAATGAGTGGTAGAGGGGGAAATGCATAGACCTAGAGGTTTACCCATTGGAAGGATAGAGCATCCACTTTCCAGGCCTTGCTGTGCGATTCCCTGGTGCAGAATTTGCTGCGCTGATAATTGGAGTGGGAGGCAAAGAAGTCCACCCTCGGGGTGCCCCATTTCTGGGTTACAAGAGTGAAGGTTCTGTGGTCTAGCTGCCACTCATGTGGGGTCTAGCAGGTTTCTGCTTAAGTTGTCTGCCAGAGAATTTAGGGAACCTGGGAGGAATTGTGCTAGCAGGTGTATTAGCATGGCTGAGACCGTGTGCCAAAGGGTCATGGCGAGTCTGCAGAGAGGATAAGAATGAGTCCCTCCCTACTTGTTGATATACCACATTACTGTGGTGGTGTCTGTTTTGATCAGTAGAGGCCCTGGAGTGAGTAGGAGTCTGAAAGCTGTCATAACATGCTTAACAGCTAGCATTTCTTTTTGGTTGATGTGCAGATGTATTTGATTTGGGCTCCAGTGGCCCTGAATGCACCTGCCATCCAGGTGTGCACCCCAGGTATAGTCTGAAGCATTTGTGGTGAGGGTCTGTGCAGTGTGGGGTTGTGAGAAGGGAAGTCCCTTGTTGTGGCTGCATGCTGCTGGCCACCAAAACAAATCTTTCCTTAGACAGGGTATCATTGGTATGATAGTTTCCAGGTCTTGAGAGTGTTGACACCAATGGCTTTTTAGGTACCATTGTAGTTTCATCATATGCAGTCTGGCATATGGAATGAGTAGAACGCAGAAGTCCATGAACCCTAGAGCTTGCAGGATTTTCCTTGCGGATAACTGGGTTCTGGTGGCTAGTTGAGAGAAGTAGCCTGTCAGGCAGGCTTGTTTTTTCTGGAGTAAGGAATGCCATCTGGGATGCTGTGCCCAGGCTTGCTCCCAGGAATACACTTTTTTCATGTGGGGACTAGTTTTGATTTATTTTCGTTGATAGTATACCCCAGGGAGGTCAGTAGGTCCTTTACAAAGGTCAGGTGCTGTAACAGCTTTTCCTGACTGTCTGCCTGCCTGACTCAGGCAATCGTCTAAGTAGGGGTAAATTTAAATATTTCTTTGTCTGCAAAAAGCAATGGCTGGAGTCAGGCATTTTGTGAAAACACTGGGAGCAGTGGATAAGCCAAAGGGAAGCTCAGAGAACTGAAAGTGCATAGATCCTGCCCAGAAATGCAGATATTCCCTGCAAGATTCCCTTATTGGGATGTGTAGGTAGGCCTCTTTTAGGTCTAGGGTGGCTAACCAAGCATCCTTTGAAAGCATAGGAAGAAGCTGATGGAGGGCGAGCATTTTGAATTTTGATATCACCAGAAAGGTGTTTAAATGAATAGATGGAGGATTGGGTGCCAGGTGCCCTCTTTTCTGGGTACCAGGAAGAGTCTGGAATGGAAACCTTGGCCTAGCTGGTCTGCAGGAACATGCTGTACTACCCTCATGGTGAGCAGGGAAAGGACTTGCTTTTTGGCCTCTGCCCACTGGTTTGGAGGAAGATCTGGAAACCCTTTTGGGGTTGGCAGAGTGTGGAAATAAAATTTGTATCCCTGGGACACTATGTTGAGGACCCATCGGTCGTTGGTAATAGAGGCCCAGTTGTTTGCATGGAAGGAGAGTTTTCCTCCTAGGGGCACAAGCAGGTAGGCAGAGGTAAGGGGTGGAGGTGCAAAGTCATTGTGAGTTCTTACCATAAGGGGGTGGCTTAGCATTTCCTGTTTTTGAAGAGGAGGAACTCCATTGCTTAGATCTCTGCATTCTCTGGGACTGCTGTCTGGGGGGTCTGCTTCTCCTAGGTCTGGGCTGAGCTGGCCTGGAGGGGGCTGGAAAGGACCAGTGCTTGGAGGGGAAATGCCTACTGAATCTTGGAGGCTGGACCTGTAAAAAGTACAGTTTTGTACCTACCATAAATGTAGATGTTCGAAGATCCACATTGCTGCAGTCCTTACATATGGGTAGTCCGCTGTCCTCGGTCGGCCCGAATACCAAAGTATTAGGCTGACGTCGGTCATGGGCGCTCAGAACTGACATCAGAGCGTCAGGGTATAAAAGCGCATGACCGACGTCATATCCTCAGTCTTTTCTTGCCCCAGATGTCAGAAGGCCCTAAAAGAAAGGCCACAGCCCAAAAACAGGATACCTCCCAAAAACCTGCCCAACAACAACCAGCACCCAAACCATATAACCATGCCAAACTACAGCGGGGAAGGAGGGAGGGTAAATTGGACTGCAGCAATGTGGATCTTCGAACATCTACATTTATGGTAGGTACAAAACTGTACTATGTTCTTCATCTCACATTGCTGCAGTCCTTACATATGGGTAGAATCCCAAAGCAGAGGTAAAGGGAGGATGGCAAAATCATAAAGCATTAGGGGCTGCTAAAATGCCCTGTAATATTGCAGTGGCAAATCCAGCCCTAGACTTAGAATAAAGAGGAAGATGGCAATGTTTAGAAAAAGTATGTACTGAACTCCAAGTGGCTGCTTCCAAAATATCTTTTGTAGCTACCCCTCTTAGAAAGGCAGTAGAAGTGGCAGTAGCTCTAGTGGAATGAGGTCTGATTCCAGCCGGAATCTCCTTACCATGATGGGAATAACAGAAAGAAATACAAAAACCAATCCACTTAGAAATAGTTTGTTTTGACACAGGTTTTCCCTGAGAACCCAAAGCAAAAGAAACAAACAACTGCTGAGACTGCCTGAACCCATTGGTTATGCTCAAATAATAACGCAACTGCCTGTGAATATCCAAAGTATGCAAAATCTTCTCCCCTTTATTTTGGGGGTTTGCATAGAAAGTAGGCAAATTAATAGTTTGGTTCAAGGCCACACTAGAAACCACTTTAGGCATAAAGGAAGGATTAGTACGCAAAGATACCCTATCCTTATGGAAAATCAGGAAAGGTTCCACTGCCATAAGGGCCTGTAATTCAGAAACCCTTCTTGCAGAGGTAATGGCCAACAAAAAAGCAGTCTTCCATGATAAATACTTTAACTCGGCAGTAGCTGCAGGCTCAAAAGGTTGTAGAGTAAGTTTTTCCAACACAAAACTGAGATCCCAAGCAGGAGTAGGAGCTCTACGTGGGGGTCTTATATTCTTGGCCCCTCTAAGAAATTGCTTAAACAAAGGATGAGAAAATAAAGGAGGGTCACAGTCATAGTGAGCAGAAATGGCTGCAGCATGAACCTTTATCGAGGAGAAAGACAAACCCTTGTCCAATAACTCAGTAAGATATTGAAGAGAAACACTTAAATCAGGCTTGGAAACATCAAAGTCCTTTGCTTTGCTCCAAATAAAAAATCTCCTCCATTTATCAGCGTAAACTTTCCTTGTACTAGGCCTTCTCGCCTCCAAAATAACATTCAAAACTTGTTGTGGAAGCTGAGACCCTCCAGGGTCTAAAACAGAATATGCCAGGCTGTTAGATGTAGAGACTGAATCTTGACATTGAGGAAGTGATTGCCCTCCTGAGACAAAAGATGCGGAATCAAAGGCAGAGGCCATGGAGGCTCCCGTACTAAACTCCTCAGTAGTGGGTACCAGTGCTGTCGAGGCCAATCCGGCGCTATCAGAATCATGGATGGCTTGTCTTTTCCGGCCTTCAAGAGTACCTTGGGAATGAGAGGCAGAGGTGGAAAGGCGTAAACATGAAGACTGCTCCAACTGAATGATAGAGCATCCACCTTCCAAGCTGTGGAATGAAACATTTTTGTGCAAAACTTTGGCAACTGGTAATTTAGTGGAGAAGCGAACAGATCTATGTCTGGAGTCCCCCATAACACTGTCAACTTTTGAAATACATGAGGATCCAGTTTCCACTCGTGAGGATCCACTATTTGTCTGCTCAACACATCTGCTAAGGAGTTCTGTGCTCCTGGTAGAAACCTTGCCTGAAGATTGAGGTGTAAACTGAGAGCAGTCTCCCACAAAATCATCGCTTGCCTGCAAAGAGGGTAAGAATGGGTTCCCCCTTGCTTGTTGATGTACCACATGACAGTAGTGTTGTCTGTTTGAATCAACACCTGCCCTGGGAGAAGTAAATCCTTGAAAGCCATCAATGCAAATTGGACTGCTAACATCTCCTTCAAGTTGATATGCAAATGTTGAAGTCTGACAGGCCACGTGTCTTGCACCCATTTTCCATTGAGGTGTGCTCCCCAAGCCTTGTCCGAGGCATCTGTCATTAGAATCTGACTCGCCTCTGGTCGGGTCACAGACAGTCCCTTGTTTAGGTGACATTCCTGAGCCCACCACAAAAATTCCTTCTGAATGCAAGGTATTATCTGAATGACAGTGTCCAGATCTTGGCAGTGTTGTGTCCATACATTTTTGAGATACCATTGAAGCTTCCTCATATGCAGTTTGGCATTGGGAAGCACCAGAATACAAGATGCCATGAACCCCAAGGCTTGAAGGACTGTCCTTGCAGTCAGCCTGGACTGTAGAGACATTTGATGGAAATAAAGAGAAAGGCTTCTTTGATTGTCCGGGGTCAAAAAAGCCATCTGGGAAGCTGTATTCAGTCTCACACCCAGAAAGCACATGTCCTGAGAGGGTACTAGACTGGACTTTGTTTCGTTCACAGAATACCCTAGGCATCTTAACACTACCATCACATACTGTAGATGATGAAGAAGTTCGTCCTTGTCTTGTGCCATAATCAGGCAATCGTCCAAATAAGGATAAATCTGTATTCCTCTTAACCTGAAAAAGGCTATCACTGGAGCCAGAACCTTTGTGAACACTCTGGGCGCAGTAGATAAGCCAAAGGGCAATGCAGAGAACTGATAATGTAAACTTCCAGCCAAACGCAGGTACCTCCTGCAACTGGGCCTGATAGGAACATGAAGATAAGCCTCTTTGAGATCCAGAGTTACCATCCAGAGACCTTTTCCCAACAGAGGTAAAAGCTGTTGTAACGTCAGCATTTTGAACTTTGGAATGTCCAGATAAGTGTTGAGGATAGATAAATCCAAAATTGGTCTCCACGTGTTCCCTTTCTTTGGTACTAGAAACAGGCGAGAGTAAAATCCTAGGCCCACTTCTGACAGAGGAACTGGCTGTATAGCTCCTATTTGAAGAAGTAAAGAAATCTGCTTGTGAGCCTCTATCCTTTGCCGAGGAGGAACGTCTGGCATGCCTTTGAAAGGAGGCAATGTATGGAAATAGAACTTGTAGCCTCAGTTTATAATGTCCAATACCCATTTGTCCTGGGTGACTAAAAGCCAGTTTTGCTTGAAAAGTGCTAACTTTCCTCCCAAAGGAGCTGCCAGGCAAGAAGAATCTGGCAGCTTAAAATGCAGGTCATTGGGCCTGTTTACGAAAGGACTGGCCCCTGCCCTCACCTGCAGATTGTGCAGGCGAACTCCAAGTTCTAGGCCTGAATGTACTGTGAGCTCTGCCCCTGCCACGTCTAGATCTACCCCTAGACTGAGAATCAGAAGAAGGGTACGTCCACCCCTTAGCAGGCCAATTTCTACTAAACTTTGGCGGTTGCACCTGCAAAAAATCTTTAACAGTCTGCATAGACTTAGCCTTGTCTTCCATTTTCTTCAAAACCGACTCCACAGGGGACCAAACAAAACTTCAGACTGTAAAGGGCATCCAGAATTCTAGTCTTAACATGCTCGGACAAATTCTGATCCTTAAGCCAGGCGTGCCTACGAAGAACTGAACCAGTGGCAGCCACCCTAGAAGAGGCCTGTACAGCATCAAAACCACATTGCAAAGAATGCTTACCCACCTGTTCAGAGACATGTACTAAATCCTGCAATTCTTTACACTCTATACCCTCTGCCAAAGCATCCACTTTAGATTTTAGCTGAGAAAGGAGGAAATTCTGATACTTCAACATATGAAACTGGCAATTTAAAGCCCTCATTGCTAAAGTAGAAGAGGTATACACCTTCTTACCCCATCTATCCAAAGCTCTAGCTTCCTTATCTAGAGGAACTGGATTCTTTACAACAGAGGCTCTAACACCCTTAGGCCCCTGACTAATAGTTTCTGGGTCCGCCCTAGGACTCTTATACAGATATTTATGAGCCTCAGTCACCCTGTAATATCTGTCCGGTTTAACTGGCGCAGGAGGCAAAGAATCTGGATTAAGGGAAGCCTCCGAGAAAACATCTTGAACAACATCCAAAACAGGAGGTATAGCCAAGGGTCTATGCTGTGGTAAAAACAAGAATTCCCTAAGCCTCTTCCGTGAATCAGAGAAATCCTGTCCTTCCCACTTAAAATGCTCCCTCATGGAATGCAGAGTTTCTGAAAATGAAAAATCCTCTGGAGGAGAAGCAGAAGGAGTGGAATCCTCTGAATCAGAATCCGAATAAGGATGAAAATCTAGAATATCTTCAGCAGAAGACTCTGAGTCATCAGAGGCCTGATCCAAACTTTCCAACTCTGGCTCCACCCTAGGCCTCTTATCAGGAGGGGGCATCGAACCTCTAATTAAAGTAATCAAATCTTCTGCCATTTTAAGCATGTGCTTTTTAGGCACAGACCCTGAAGTACCTGAAGGGACACCAGAGGAAGGCAAAACAGACCTGCCCTTAGAAGAAGCCTTAGAAATAGAAGCAGAAGGCCTAACCACCTTAGGCATAGAAGGGAGAACAGTAACTTGAGAGGCCCCTTCAGCCTGACCTGATTCCTGGGAGGCCACATCCTGCAAAATCAAAGTTTCCCCCTGAGACTCAACAGAAACTTCAGCCGGATCCACCTGCTCTACTGTAGCTTCTGCAGGACCGGCGTCCGAAACGGACGAATCAACCAGTCTAGGTTTCAAGGATTTGTCTTTGCGCTTCTTCGTGGAAGCGGGCGTCGGAGGATCCAACGGCATACTATAATTACACCACTTACCAAAGACTAACCTAGCACAATCTAACCTCCTTTTTATAGTGCGCTTATTAAACCTAGCACAAAACCGACACCCGACTACGTCGTGGTCCGGTCCCAAACAAGGAATGCAAAGAGAGTGATAATCCCTATGCGGTATCTGTTTCCCACAAGAAATACAATTATTCACTTTTTCTGACATCCGGTAATTAACTGAGGCAAGAAAAAACAAAAATATTCCCCAACGGGGTACTTAGCCCAACTTGGTTTCGGTCTGAAACTCGGAATTCGAAAATTTCAGAACGCCGAACGGCACTTGCAACGCTGCTTCTGCATCGGACCATGCGGCAAAAAAGACTGAGGATATGACGTCGGTCATGCGCTTTTATACCCTGACGCTCTGATGTCAGTTCTGAGCGCCCATGACCGACGTCAGCCTAATACTTTGGTATTCGGGCCGACCGAGGACAGCGGACTACCCATATGTAAGGACTGCAGCAATGTGAGATGAAGAACATCGTCTTTAACTGTCTGCATAGATTTAGCTTTTTCTTCCACCTTTTTAAGACCTCTTCTGCCTTGGTGCCAAACAAATTGTCTTTGTTCAATGGTGCGTCCAGTAATTTAGATTTGACATGGTCTGGCAAGGTCTGTTCCTTAAGTCAAGCATGCCCTCCAAGGACAGAGCCAGTGACTGCTGCCCTGCAAGATGCTTCTAGGGCATCAAAACCACATTGCAAGGTGTGCTTAGTAACTTGGCTTGCAGAATGCATACGCTCTTGTAATTCTTAATTTTCTGCACAAGCAGGAAAGGAAGATGTTTTTTGTTTAAGGAGTTCTATAGTATGCTGCTAATATTTAAGCATGTGGAACTGACAATTTAGTGCTCTAATAGCTAGAGTTGCAGAGGTGTATACTTTTTTACCCCATCTGTCTAAAGCTCGGGAATCCCTGTCTGAGGGGTGGGATTTTTAGCTGAGGTTGCTTTAATTCCTTTAGGTCCTTGGGAGATGACCTCAGGGTCAGCAGTAGGATTTTTGAAAAGGAATTTGAGAGAGTCAGGGACTCTGCAGTACCTGTCAGGTTTCCTAGGAGCAGGAGGAAGGGTGTCAGGAGTCAAACAGAATTCCATAAAAACATCATCCACAACATCCAGGACAGGAGGAATGGCTAAAGGTCTGTGCTGTGATAAATCTAAGAATTCCCTGAGTTTCTTTTTTGACTCAGGATAGTCCTGACATTCCCATTGGAAATGCTCCCTTAAAGTATGTAGGGTTTCACCAAATGAAAAATCCTCGGTTAGCGAGGCAGAAGGAATTGATTCCTCTGCATCAGAATCCTCATAAGCAGAGAGGGGTTGCATGTCTTCATATTCAGAAGCATCAGGGTCATCTCACTCCTGTTCAGATAAAACTACTGGGGACAAGTCTCTTTCTTTTTGAAGGGGTAGCCTGGATTCCCCTAATAAGCATAATAAGGTCTTCTGCCATTTTAAATTTTTGAGACTGAGGCATGGCAGCAGGTGCCAGAGCTTGGGTCGTCGTTTTTTTGGGCATAGTTCGTACCCTGGGCCTTAGAAATTCTGCAGTTTTAGAAAGAACTGAAGACGCAAAAGAATTCGTCAGTTTGTGTCGGGTATCGGAAGTGCAAAGAACTTCCTCGGAAGCCAGTGCCTACTCAGCGGCTCCGGACCCATCCAAAGTAGAGACATCCACAGGATCCTTAGTCGAAGTGTCTCGTGGCACATGAAAGGGTCTCGGTAGCGGCCTGCAAATCCACAGAAGTGGGCATCAGGGGCTGTGAAAGCACCCAAGGACTGGAGAACTGACAACTAGCTTAACGGAAGTGTCGTTGGTAGTTTTGGACCTGTGCAGTCTGTCTCTGTCTTTATCCTTAAGTTTTTTTGGAAGATCAGTAGTCGGATGGTTTACCAAAGCCATATCGGAATTCGAGGACTGAGCGTGAAAATATCTAGTTACAATAAGGGCCCGATGACGTACAGTTCTGGCACTGAACAAAGCACAAAAGTGACAGCGAGGGACGTCATGGTCTGAGCCTAAACAGGTGACGCAGTAAGAATGCAAGTCTCGGAGTGGTATTTGCTTTCCACCGGCGAGACAATTGTTAACTTTTTCTGACATCGGTTAGAGCAAGAAAAATGGATCCCCAACAGGGTACTTAGCTTTAGAAGACTTCAACTTCAATTCGAAAATGAAAACTCAGGAAGCAGCCAACCAGCACTCGTGCGAACTGCTTCTGGTTCCTCGGCAAGGAAGACTGATGTAATGGCGTCGGCTGCCTGATTTTATACCACTGACGACCTGATGTCAGTCCTGGAGTGACAGCAACCGACGCAGAAATACTAAGCCTCTGGTAATCGGGCCGACTGAGGGCTACCCCTGGCAAGATAACCCAAGTGTGAGGACTGCAACAGTGAAACACAAAACATCTTCTCTAATACTACAGCAGAAAAAGGTAAATGACACCTGTTGCAGGTGCCAGGAAGCTGGCATCTAGTCTGGAATTTTTGCCATCTTCATTTAAGTCATAGTTAGTAGCATGTATAGAACTTGTGTATGCCTCCAAATGGCTCAGGACAGATAGGGATACAGAAATGGCCGAGTGTAAAACAGAGGTATTGGCAAGGCAATGTCTCAACTGGACTAATGTCCTGAGATCTTGTGGACACAGTGGAGTCACTAAGGCCTCTCACTCTGTTTGCAGCTTTTTTTACCATAGTCCTTCTGGAATTTTCCATTTTAATGGGCATCTGCTCTTTTTCCCCCCAGGTACCTTCTTAGAATCATTATTCTTCAAAGTGGTGGATGCCCCCTCCTCCCCGGGCCAATGCCACTAACTTTTTATGGTTAAAGAAGTCAGCAAGGTTTTGGGTCTACAGAAGGAGTGTCTTCTTGTTAGACGTCATGCCCTATTCACACGAGGTGACCAGGTAACTTTTTCCTAAACAAAACAAGCACTGCAAGAGATATTCCTCTGGCAAAATTTTCCTCCTGCATGCATGCTTGTTAGTTTTTGCAGGGGTTGTCATCGACAGTAAGGACTGCATTTTTTTTCTAAGGTCCAGCATCAACCAAATTTGTTATATAAAATATGTGCACATTTCTAAACAATACAAAAAGGTAAAGTCGAAAAATTCCCAACTGGTACTTAATTCAGTGTTCTGAAAGTTAACTGAAATGTACCAAGACACAGACAAAAATCTGAAAATGGTGCAGGTTGCACTCCCTTTTAGACAGGTTATTAGGCTGACATGCAGGGATAGGGGAGAAATTCAAGTTTATGCAGAGGACTCTCTGAAAATGCTCTGAAAATCACACTAAGAAGCAGGCATTCTTTTTAGGTAAAATGGCATAAAAATATAAAGTACTTCCGTACATCTACTGATGCTGACTCAAAAACACAATTACTTGACTTACAATGTGAGGCCTACCTGAGCAAAAGTCATCAGCAAGGAGAAAATGCAGTTTTATTTTTCTTTCATAAAATAAAGTATTGTGTTCAGTTCATAATGTTCAAAGATGACAAAACAGCTGCCACTCAAATAGACACATGCCTGAGAAGCTACATAAATCACATCTGGAAAAAAAAATGCAAAGAAGCAGTAAGAGGCTCAATGTACTGTCCAAGAATTTGAAATAAATTAGAGCAAGCACCACAGAGTTGTGCCATTTGCAACATACACTATAACCGCAGTCATATGATCTGTGGTAATTGTGGCAGTGAACACTGCCATTACCCATAGAGTCGACTAGGCAGAAAAAGCAGTTCCTGTTTAAGGAAGTGAAATATCTCATACAGAAATGAGTATTCCAAGTTCCCTAAAACAATCAAACTGATAGCCAGAACAAGTACAACTGTGATTAATGCAATAAATCTACAGTCTTGAAACAAGACATACCTGATGCTTTCATATTGCAAGCAATACAAAAGTCAGGAATTCAGAATATTTGAACATTAGAAAGAGCACACGCATCTCATGACAAGTCTTTTTGATTGCGATAAACAGGAACTTTAACTTCAGGAAGTTCAATGAATCATAGACAAGCTACTAAAAGTAATCTTATCACCACCTAATAGACCATCACCACCTGTTAAATTAACTTTAATTCTACTACCCTAGCTTACACCAACTCAAAGAAAAGAATGCATATAAAATAATGTGTACTAATATGCGAAATATGTAATTAGTGGAAAATTACTTTCATAAGCAATATTTGCAACCTGAGCTTGCAGATATTTCCTGCTTTACAATATGTAATTTGTTCTTTGCATATGTATGGGCTCTGTGGAACAGAAGGAAGTATTCTTGCCTATGATGTAGATGACTGGAGTTCAATTAGCTATCCTGGCACTGGAGGAGCTGATCCTTCAAAGGGAGGGAGAGGGATAAAGAGGCTATGCCCACTTGCCTGTCTCTTGTGGGACAGATGGGGATGATGTGTCAGGAAGGATTACAGCTGCTGTGTTGCTGGTGTTTAGTGGAAAGCACTGTAGAACACACACAAAGTGGCAAGGTGGTGGGCCCAAAGTAAGAGGCAATGGGCTACCACTGAGGCCTAGTTTAACAGACTTCAAATCTTCACAGTACTGCCTCATAGTGACCAATTATAAACTTCTTAAGAGTGAACCCTCCAGATAGCCATGCCAGTACAGAGGTGGCTAAGTTTGACTCTTAGGTCAGCAGCCTCAAGTGCGAGTCTGGAGCCAGCAAAGGGTGGTATAGGGCTTGATTCATCCACAGTATGATGCTCTCCCTCTGGCCAAAGAGATCTTCTCTTCTGGCAGAAAAAGAGAAATGAATGGGTTGACTGGGTTAAAAGAGCTAACATTTACGAGAAGGCAGCAAAAGAAAAAAATAATAAAAATAACTTGAATATGAGAGAAAGGTTTCATTCATCTAAAATAATACTGCTCACTGTGGGGCTATTTAGCATCCATTGAAAATGGGCACCAGATGACATTTCTGGTAATTGAAGCACACCTACATGCATACAAGCACATGTTTTGAATGAGTTTTTTTTGTCTGTGTGTTCCCAAAGACCCTGCCAGATGTCTGCACTACCTTTGCCTCATTAGATTTGTTCTGGTGGAACAGGAACTGGGTATTCCCAGATCAGGCGAGTGTCCTACAGCCCATTTGTTCCTGCTCAGGAATCCCAATCAGTCCTCCACTCCCTGTTGAGGATCAGGCAGTAGGGAGCTTGTAAGTCCTGAATGGGCAGCCTAACATCATCCCCTCCTCGACAGATCTTCCAAACCCATAAGTGTAACCTCCTTAGGTAATGTGAATGCGCTGTAATAGCACAAACTCAACCACCTCAGAACTCCTCTGGGTGAACACCTAGTGCTCCCACTAGATGCCACTAGTGTGTTAAACAAAGTAGCCTCCAACCCCCATCCCCAGTATGGGTAAGCTGGCAAGGCCACTCCCTCCCATCCTCTCTAGCCAGCTCTTACAGGCAGCTGTCACTAGCTGAACTTTGGTCACTGCAGTCTATTCAAGGCTTTGTCCCTCTAAGCTATGTTGTGGGCTAACTACTTATACTTTTGTAGCAAGAAAACAAAAAGTCATCTGTACTAACTAAAGACAACTCAAACTTGCCAAAATACTTCTTGTTACTTGTGTGATTAGATCAAAATACATGTTCTAAGAATATGCTAACATGAAACACAGAAATGGAGCTAACTAAAATTAAACTGTTAAGCTTTGCAAACAAGCTCCTGAATGGTTAGCTTTCATTTCCAAATTTCTTCTTTATATAATGCCTGCCATTTCTGTAACAATTTGCAGAGGTCTGCTGCCTTGATAAAGAACGTTTTTCTCAAATATGCAAGCTTCACAAATAGAATCCTGAAACTCAATGTGTAGTCAGTCTGGATTCTATTTGCAATTACAATAAACTCTCAGTTAACCGGCACCCATGGGGATTGGCAGATGCAGAATAACTGCAGTTTCTGGTTGCTTGAGAGCTACTATTAAAAATAGGCCTGACTAATACTATATCCTATACTGTTTGTTTGGTTTGACTTGTTCTCATGCCGGGGATAGAGGGAATTTATTCCTATCTTCCTTTTTAAAACTCTAAAATTCTAAAAACATAAGGTATGTTTTTGGGCTCTATATCATAAGAGCGAATCACACAAATTGAGAAGGTTCATAATATTGAACGTACCGGTCCTCGATGTGCTTTTTCTGAGATTGGGGTACAGTGAAGAATGGGATATTTGCCCTTTCCTCACTGTAGTGCGATCTCGGAGTTGGAATATATATTTAGCGGGGGAGCACAGTCCCCCACAATAGGAAGTTCCAGGTCCAGTACGTTTGATATTATGAGCGTTCGCAATTTATGCAATTCGCTCATATGATACAGACCCTGTTTCTGCAGGGGGAAAACAGAAAGTGTACCACATGAAAATTGTACTGTATTTCTTCAATATTTTTTTGCTGGTTGCTTGAGAGTGCCAGTTGCTTGAGTTCTGGTTAACTGAGAGTTTACTGTATCTACACTTTTGGTGAGAAAGGCAGGATAAATGGAAACAAACGGACAAAGTGGTTTCATGTTACACAATTTCTAGGAGAGCAGCAAAAGTAATTATGTTGTTTCGAAGTTTGATTCACATCAATACAAAATACACACTGGTATCGCAACAAATGGTGCCTAACAAATTGGTTTAGGTGAGAAGTTTGGACTGCAGTTGAAGCGTGGGGAATTCAGGATCTTTAATGCCTAAATGAAATGAATAGACAAAGTCTCCCAAGCATTTTAGCCACAGTTGGATTGAGATCACTGCAGATTTATAACTTTAGTTTCAGTCTCAATTTAATCCATTCAAGGTATCATGGTGCTCTGCCCTGGTTATATTCAGAATAAACAGTTTTACCCATTCACCTCTTTACTGTGTCCAAATGATTCTAGAAATCATTTGTCTGAACTTAAAAACACACAAGATGTTTTAAGAAGCAGTGTACTAATGTTGACTGCAGCAGCAAGACACAATTATCATGCATCAATCTGACAAAACGACAGCTACCAGACTAATGGTGAAAGCAACAGAAATGAACATGCTAAGTCAAGGAATTTTTATAAATATTTGGGTACTCAAATAATGTAAGAAACATCAACAAGGACACATACAATTTACACTTTGTACAGCAAGCCTTTAGAAAACAAGACAAGGGAAACGACTAATGGCTCACTCAACAACTGCTAATGTTCTTGGGATATTACACTGTTTAAAGACAAAAAATATTGAATATATTTTTGAGATACTGACTGTATGTTTGGCAGCATCATTCCTGTAATACCCTTGCCCTGTGGCACGCAAATGAGGAAAAGGTGCTCAAAAGTGGACTGCTCAAATAGTGGAACAGATTACAGAACTACTGTCAGCTTGGAATATGTATAGATGCTACAGTCTTGAAATCATTAACTATAAAAGTGCCATCTGATGATATGCATACTCCTCTAAAAACCTTTCCAACATGGACAAAATTGCATGAAGTTTGCTTGAATTTTTTTTTTTACTTGAGTTAAACAATAAATCACACAGACCAACAGCTGGGGAAAATAGCTAGCATGGCATACCTCACAAAATATTAGACCTTCATTGTAAGAGCGGTTTGATATATGAAAAACTTCTCAAAGTTTACATATAACCAAGCAAGAGCACTTCATGGATAGTTCTTTTTGACTTGATGGGGCCACAATTCATCAAATCAAAAATGTATTAAATTAGCAGATTCACCTTCATCACAGGGCTGTACAACAGCTAAGTGGCTCATGTAAATATAGCAGGTTATACAACATTCAAATGAGATAAACAATGAATACATGAGTTTCCCAGCCTGTTATAAAACAAAACACCAGGGAGTGTGCATCTATCAGAAATGGTTTGCCTGGAATGATGCAGTGGTCTGAGAAGTTAGTCCACCCAGGGCAGTGGGTCATACAGAGTAACAGGGATCCAGTGGTGTATAATCATCATTAATCCCCTTTTTCCACATGTTGTGGGGTATTGTGTTAACTATTGCCACCTGTCTCAATCCGGTGACACTCTTCGACTTTCAACAGTCATGCCTTACACTGTCCATCTATCTCTTGGTTTAACATCTTAATTTTCTCTTGCCTTCTTCCTCTACCTCCAAAATCATCTTCACCATATCTTCTTTTGATTTCTTGTATTCGTGACTTGACCACTGTAATCTGCTCTCTCTGACTATCTCTGCAAATGGAGCTACTTTGGTGTCTGTTCCGATGATATTTCTTTTATTTGTCCCACAGTGTACATCCTACCACCCATATCAGGCACTTCATCTCAGTCATCTCCACCTACAACTGCTTTGCCCTCACCACCAAGGTTTCTGTGCCATACAGCGATACTGGTCACATCAGTATTTTGTATGTTATTTTTTAGTTTCATTGGCATCCTTATCTCACATACTACCTCTGACACCCTGTGCTAGCTGGCCACAGCACCTCTGATTCTAAGCTATGACTCCATCATTCAGGCTTCCTTTCTCTTCAACCATCTCTCCCCGATACCTGAAGCTGTTAACCTGCTCAACTGTTTCCCGTTCCATCTCAGTTTAACACTACCATTGATTTCCCCCATCTACTGCCATGACAGCTGTCATCTGTACTCTGCTGCATCTTGTGTTTTCAGTTTTGCATTCCAGTCCCCTATCATTTGCTAAAGTTCCTATTCAGAGTCTGCTTGTAAAGCCACATTGTCTGCATACAACAGCTTTGTTGATCTGTCTTCTCTGACCTGTTTGCTAATGTAGTCCATTCCCAACCTAAATAGCAGTGGGCTCAGAGATGAACCCCTGATATAAACCCAATCTAACAACTCCTGAGCGAGTCACAGCACTATTTGTGCTTATGCCATTAAGTCCTTGTACATAGCCAGCACTAATTCTACCACTGTTTCTAGGACTTTAAACTCTTGTAGGCTGCCTGAATCACCTTTTCTTGGGAGCTTATCACATGCTTTCTCCTAGTCTGGGAATGCCCACTTGGATTTTTTCCTCATCTCCAGCTTCCTCTCCAATATCTTTCATACTGTAAACATTGGGTCAGTTGTACTTTATCATGATCTGAATCCAAACTGCACAACTCCCATCTTACATTTTACTCCTCTGCTTATTGGTTTATTAATCACCCTCTCCAGTACTTTCATGCAGTTTGACAGATGTAAATGTCCCTTTGTTCATGCACACTGACAACAGGATACTTAATCTGTAGTCATCTAGCAGCTTTTAAATGGATCCATTTATGACTACTCTCAGGTGCTATTTTTCCCTTAACTAGCCTAAAAGCTTGATCATGCCTGCTATGAATCCATCTGACCCTGCAGCTTTCCCTGAATTAAATTTTCTTTAGCTTTGTTCTTACTTCTTCATTGGCTATGCATGGGGCAGTACAGCTATTGTGGAGTTTTCTTCCTTCTGCTGGGAGTATTTCTTCCATCTGCTTTTGATATCCTATGAACAGGTGAACAGATTGTTGCTTGCATCCCTTTTGAATGGTGTCTGATGACTATCTTCTATATCTTTCTGCCTTTGCCTTGCAATTTGACAAGAGTTTGTTTGTGCCATTTGCCAAGTCACTTTCCAGAAGATGATGAGTGCCTCTGATGCCTTATTCTTTGCTATCATGACTAGCTAATTAGCCTCTTTGTTAGCCAGCAAGTCTTCCTTCTTGGCCTGGTCTGTCTTTTCTATCTCCCACTTTTTCCTGCACTACCCCTTTCCTTTGATGATTTCCTTAAAGTTCTAGACTTTAACACCATCTTTCTCCATGTATCTTATTGCCAAACCTGGCAAAGCAGGACATCCATTCTATAGTTTTCATATTTTCTGTTTAAGATTTTATCATTTAGTAGTGTATAATTTACCTGGAGAAAAAAAAAACACCAACAAAAAAACGCTGGTTTATTGCGGTCTGATGTCAAAGGGAAATGCATCGGATATCAAAGATGCGAGGCACATCTTTTTGGTGAAACCTATTCATGAAAATATCACGGGAGACTTGCATATCCCTACATACTCCTATAACCACATAACTGCCCTTTGGCTGGAGGACATGGTTCAACCTCAGAATGTCACTGCCATCCAGCACATAGTAGTATTAAACCAAGTAGGTCAAGTAAAAAGGGGCACACAAAAGGCTACATTGTCATAGAGTGCAGTAAAGAAAAAAAAAACGTGTCTCCTTCAGCCCTAGGACTAGTCTTTGAATTCTGGACTGGTCTAAATGTCAATGCTGCAACTGGGATTACAGTTAAACTACTGTTAATAAATACAATCGTGCTGAACAGTCCACCATTATTTACTGCTTACTGCAGTAATAAACCCTGCTGACAGATGAACTTCTTTACCTGTAACAAGTTACTGTACACAACTAGGCCATACAGAGTTTCCGAATTAAGAGAACAATGTAATGATTCTGCATTCTGCCCACTAAAAAGAAGATAAATACAATATGGAAACTGCTAAGAAAAATCTGCATGACAAGTATATGCTTCCTAAATTAAATGCTAAAAAAAAACTACATATCTCATGCAAGCTATGTGAAATTTCAATGAAGACAAATATAAATTTCTATTTCTCTACTTTTCATCTGTTCTAAGAACACTAAAGAATAAAAGAAAAAGGAAAGATTGGTCATTCCTTGAACATATGGCTTTCAGTAGAAAAAAGACATTAAGTCATAATTACTTTTCCATCATGAAAATAAGGAAGCCATTTTGCTTGACCTACTGCCTAGAGTCGGCAAAATATTTTTTGTTATTTTTGTGGTTAAGATTAACTCAGAACATGGTGCACAAGAATATGCTGATGACCCAAAAGCAAGACCAAGTCATTAAGTTTTGTTACTAATTTGTTCTTGAATTGTTAGTTTCTCTTTGTTTTTTTTCTCGCTTATATAAATGCATTTCTTTAGGAATGTGAACAAGTCTGCTGCTTTAAAGAGATTCTTCCCAAGTATGCGTGTCTCTTGAACAAACCATTTAAACTCGGAGGCCAGGATTCATAAGCAGTGTTCATAGTTGCATAGGGTTGGTAAGTGGTAAAACACATACTACAGTCCTAAGCAATTCCCAAAAGAAAAACAAACTACCTGATGTTCTGCATATAGTACTGAATGCCTAGAAGAAGTCAGGCACTGACTAAATATGCGAATGATGTGTCTCAGTATCTATGATTTGTAAATGTATGAACTGCAGGGGAACAGTGCACACAGGCCACAGACTTACAGTATGACAACTGTGGACATACTACATCTTTATCAGCAGCAGAGTACTCAATGGCCCAGTAAAGGTAATGTGCTACTTGGGATAATACAGCAGAGTAACAGCATCATCTCTGAAAAAAGGAAACAGCAGAAGACAGGTGGTTTAATAAAAGGATGTAGAAGCATATCCTGTAGCTGTGCGCTCTGCACATAAGAACACTGACATGACCAACACAATGGTGACACTAATCTTTCACCAGCTGAAGCATCAGATCCTTTTCATTTGCATAGTAAGTAAATGAAGCACACAATGCAAGGTATGACCATAGAGACTGGTATTTTCATGTATTGCTCCTCACGTCTTCAAAGTGACAGCAGATGGGAAGAAAGAATAGTTGTGTAAAATCTTACCATAACCATAGATGTTCTTCTCTTCCATGTTGCAGTATTCTAAACATGGGGGATCCTCCGCCTGAGGTGACCTGAATGCCCGGTCCATAAACAAAAGCTTAGCCTGGCTGCTGTATGGTGCATGGGATGTCACACGTAGGTACCATAAACCGTTAGCCATAAATGTGATGTCTGCATCCACAGACCTCAGAACTGAATGCCCCAGTCAGACAATAGTCTAACGGTAGCTGATCAAGATGCCATTCAGAGAGGGAAAATAAGAAACAGGAAGAAAAGAAAGAAGAGGCAGAGGTCCTAAATGGGGGTAGGAGGGAGGGATAGGAATACTGCAACATGAAAGAGAAGGACATCTATGGTCATGGTAAGATTTTACACAACTATTCTATGCCCTTCTATTCTCATGTCGCAGTATTCTACACACAACGGAGAGTACCAAAGATCAGCCTGTGTTATGGGAGGTAGAAGAAGAGGAACTCTCTATGAATCCATGCAGGATGACGTTACCAAAGCCTGCCCTAGTCCTGGATATATTGTCCAGCTTGTAATGTTTAGTGAATGTGTCTACTGAGGACCATATGACTGCCTCCAGGATAGTGGCTGTATCTAATCCTTTGAAAAAAGGCCCCTGAGGAGGCCACAGCCCTGGTGGAGTGGGCCCTCATAGTGTAAGGAAGCTGTTTTCCATGAAAGGAGTAGCAAGAGCAAATAGTGTTTGAAATCCAAGATGACATTGTTTGCTTGGATACAGCTTTCCCTAGAGCCCTGGGGTGAAAGGATACAAACAACTGGTTAGACTTTATGAAGCTCTTAGTCTTACCTAGGTAAAATCTAAGTTACATGTGAACATCAAGGGAATGGAGCCAGTTTCTCTCAGTCATTTTGTGGGGAAGGAAAGAACGTGGGCAAGTGGATGGACTGGTTAAACGAGGGTTCATTGACCATTTTAGGCATGAAGGATGGGTTTGTATGAGAAGAGATCCTATCCTTATGAAATATCAAGCATGGTGGGTTAGCCATGAGTACTTGTAGTTCTGAGACCCATCTGGCAGAAGTTAGGGCTATAAGAAGCACTGTTTTCCAAGTGTACATCTTCAAGGTGGCTGTGGCTGTGGCTGCTGGCTCGAAGGGGGCATTGGTGAGTTTTTCTACAATGAAGTTCAGGTCTCAAGGAGGAGGGAAAGGCTTCCTTGGAGGCCTGATACTAAGTACCCCCTTAAGGAAATGTTTTACCTCTAATCTGGGTAACAAAGGTGGATTGAGAGATAAGCAAGGAGAGATAGCTGATAAATGGACTTTCACTGATGAATATGAAAATTCAGATTTAAGGAGTTCCCACAAATAGGACAAAACTAGAGGTACATCTGCCTGAAAGGGATCTAGTTGCCTGTGAAGACACCAACTGGAGAATCTTTTCCACTTGGATAGGTAGGATCTCCTGGTAGTGGGTTTTCTGGCCTCCTGCAGGACAGAAAGCACATCCTCTGAATAAACATGTCTAAAAGGGATCAACAGTTTATCATCCACTGGGTTAGTTTGAAGGTGTGGATGGATAAGTGATCCCTTCTGTTGTGTGATGAGGTCCACCTTGTAGGGTAACTTGTGATGATTGCCCTTGGCTAGAGAAAAAAGTAGGGGGAACCAGTGCTGCCTTGGCCAAAAGGAAGTCAACAAGATTTTTGGCTTGTCCTGTTGAATTTTCAGCAGAACTTTCTGTATGAGAGAGGGGGGGGGGGGGTGCATAAAGAAACATCCCTTTCCAGGAGATTGAGAAGGCGTTCACCTTCCAGACTTGGGGGGAGGGGGTTCTTGTACAGAATAGCTTCAGTAGTCTGTTCTGAGGGGAAGCAAACAGATCTATTTGTGGTGTACCCCACTGGTGAACTATGTCCAGGAAGACATCCCTGTGCAACATCCATTCGTGATTCTGTGATAATGACCAGCTGAGAGAAACTGCCTGAACATTGTTTTGAGATGGGATGTAAACTGTCTGCGGCATCACCTTGGAGAGGGTAGCCATCTCCCAAGGTTAGATGGTCAGCCTGCAGAGTAAGTATGATTTTGTCCTCCCCTATTTGTTGACATACCACAGGACTGTGATGCTGTCTGTAAACATTCTTAGATGTCCTGGGTGTACGAGGGGGAGGAATGCTTTTAGGGCTAGGATGAGGGCGGTCATTTTCCTGATACTGATGTGCTTTTTCTGAAGAGAGAGGCCCCTTTGGCCCTGAACCTTCAGTCCATTCATAGTTGCTCTCCATCAAAGATCTGATGCATGTGTGCACATCTGTTGTACTGCGGGGAGTGGTTGTGATGGTAGTCCTGGGTTCAGGTGAATTTGCTGGATCCACCACAAGATCTCTTTCTTGAGACATGGAAGGAATGGTATCTGAAACTCTAGAGGGTAGTCGTGTTGGGACCAAACATTCTTCAGGTACCATAAAAATTTTCTCATGTGTAACCTGACTAGGGGTAACATGGAAAACGTGGCTGCCATCAACCCCAGGAGGTATAGGAACTCCCTGACCAAAATGTAGCTGGCTAGGAGTAGGTCCTGGAAACAACTGGTCAAAGATGTGACCTTTTCTGGTGGAAGAAAGGCCTTTATCAAATCTGTTCTTATTCTGCAACCCAGGAACACCTGGTACTGGGAGGGAGTAAGTGAGGATTTGAGAGGGTTTATTGTGAAACCTAGTCCTTCGAGGAGGGAAATGGTGAATTGTAGGATCCTTAGTAGAGTATTTGGATGATCTACCTGGATAAGAAGATCGCCTAAGTATGGGAAGATTTGAACACCTTTTGTTCTTCAAAAGGCCACCACAAGAGTTAGACATTTTATGAATACCCTTGGTGCAGTGGAAAAACCAAAGGGCAAGGCAGTAAACTGAAAGTGAAAGGACTGCACAGCAAAATGCAGGAATTTCAGATAAGAAGGGTGGTAGGGATGTGAAGATATGCATCCTTCAGGTCTAAAGTGGCCAGATAAGAGCTGGGGGTCAAGAGTGGAAGAAGTGTTTGGAGGAATAGCATGTGGAAGGTGGGCACATGGAGGAAAGGGTTTAGAAGAGACAGGTCCAAGATAGGGCTCCATGGACCATCCTTTCTTGGGACTAGGAAGAGTCTGGAATAAAAACCTAGACCTTCCTGTCCTGGAGGGGCTCTATGAATAGTACCTTGTCTGACAAGTTTTTGAATGACTTGTGGGATGAGATGAATTTGGTCTTTTTTTTTTGGGGGGGGGGGGATACTTTTCCCTCCAGGTCATGAAATATCCTTTTTCCACTACTGACACGACTCACTTTTCTGAGGCGATTTGTTGCCACAGGGGAAGACAGTGAGAGAGGCAGGCAGAAAAGTGAAGATGGGAGTGTTAGGGTCTGACAGTTATGCATTGATAGGCCTGTCATGAAAGGGCTGTCTTGGAGTAGTTTTAAGTAGGTCTAGATGAGGAAGGCTTTCTGGCACCTTTTCTGGGTTTGGTGGAAGGTAGAGCAGAAGCCTTCCTGACAAATCTGGGCTTAGCAGGGTAGTTTCTATGAAACTTGGGTACTGGTGAGACAAAGTTGTTTAAGGTCCTGCAGCTCTTTGCTTTTTTTCCCGCAAGTTTTTTTAACAGCTCTGCTAACTGCTTTCCAAAGAGAAGGTTATTGTCTAGTGGAGCATCCATAATTTTGCTTTTAAAATCATCATCCAATGGTTGTATCCTGAGCCAGTAGTACCTACGGAGGACTGAGGCTGAGGCAGCTGACCTAGCTAATGCTTCTGCAGTATCACAGCTGCATTTTTACAGAATGTCTAGTGACCTGTGCAGCTAATGAAAAGGTGGAGGCCACCTGTGCCTTGGTGGGAGACTATTATTGAATTCAGTTGATCCATGGCTTGTGACCAGGTCCAAGGCATATTTGACCATATGCGTTTGGTAGTTGATGGTTCTGAAGACCAGTGTGGAAGAAGTGTAAATTTTCTTCCCTAACTTATCCATCATCTTACTGTCTTTATCAGATGGGGATTGTTTATCAGGAGAGACTGCAATAACAGCAGTGTCTGCCAATAGGAGGATTTAGATGAAATTTGAAGTCATCAGGAACTTTATAGAACCTGTCTGGACTTTTTTGGGCTGGTGGCTGAGAGTCTGGAGCCTTGGAGGCCAAGGCAAAGGCGTCCAAGTAGGCTGGGATTACTGAAGGAATGGTTGAGGGGGAGGGGGATTCCATCTGTAGAAGCTCATAATATATCTTTTGAACTTCTGCCATTTGTCTGGAATCCCATTTGAAATATTCCCTCATTTTGGAAATAATTTTCCCAAAGGTGATGTCTTCAGGGAGGAATCACCTTCTAGAGAATCTTTTTCAGGAGAACAATATCCTAAGGAAGATGCCAGTTGTGAGGAATATGAAAGGGACTCATCTGAAGAGGAAGGTGAAGAATCTTCTTCAGGTGTCTGTGCTTGGGGCAATGGGCCTAAAAAAGCAGGCCTGGGGCTCAAAGCTAGCAGACCAGTAGGGATCTGTGAGGAAGTAGGCCTAAGAGCCATGAAGGCCTGAAAAAGGAGACTGAAAAAATGCCTGCCAATCAGGAATACTTTCTGAAGGAGTAGACAAATACTTAGGCTTCTGCCTCTTTTTTAGAGAAGGGGTCTTAGGTCCAGGCTGAGTAGGTGCAGGCCTAGGATCCAAGGACGCCAGAGGATTAGAGGGGCTTTCCTCAGATATGGAAGCTATCTTAAGCCATTCAGGTGAACCATTGCTGGTACCTCCAAGGACATGCAGCCTGGAGAAACTAGGGCAGTGCCTGACACGGTACCCGCCAAAGTCACCAAAGCCATCAGATGTACCTCAGCCCCTAGATTGGCGGCTGGTGGGACATCCGAATCTGGAGATGCAGGTGTTTTTTTTCCCAGCCTAGCTACTTTGGCCTTCTTTCTAGATGGTTCGGCCAAAACGGCAGGCATCGCTTCCATACCCAAAACAAGACACTTAAGACATTGGTTTTCCATGAATAAGTTAAGGGCTGCGAGACAGCTGTGCAGAGTTTGAGAGATGAATGACTGGCAAATGGAACATGCTTTGTAGTCATGTGTAGGCCCTAAACTAAAGAGGCAGAAGTTGTGGCTATCTTTGTGTGGAATCTGACATTCGCACTTACATTTTCCCTTCCTAGATGACATGGAAGGGATCAGCCAAACGAATAACAAATACACAACCAGAATAGAAAATGTTCCCCAATGGGGTATTTTTCTTTTTGTAGACACTGGCATGGAGTAGAATGAGCGAGCTGACATTCGACTGGTGGCAGAGAAGTTCTGAAGTCTGTGCATGCAGATGTCACATTTATGGCCCACGGTTTATGGTACCTATATGTGATATCCCATGCACCATACAGCAGCCAAGCTAAACTTTTGTACATGGGCAGGATCAGGTCACCTCAGGCAGAAGATCCCCCATGTTTAGAATACTGCAACATGGAAAAAGAAGGACATCACATTTGCCCTCCCATCCAGTCTGTGATGGCCCATCATCCTTAGAAAGACTGCAACATCTCATTCAAAGTAATACTGTAATATAGAACAGTGCTGTGGTAAAGAATCACATTAATGAATACTGAAAACAGTGGGAGACACAGATCAGCAGCAGCAGTGGTACCTTCAATAAATGAATCCATAGAACACAGTGGTTTCAATGCTAACAAAAACTGAATAAAATCATCCAAATACTGTCTGCCCAGCACCCACAACAAGTAATATATTCGTAGGTAAAGTACCAGGCTAGCCGCCCTGGAGGGTCATTTCAAGCCTAGCTATTTTCCCCTTTTTGTGCTTGAAATAACCTATCCCACTTGGTTATAGACTAGCCTTACCCGTCCCATGGCTGACAATTATACATTACCCCTAATGAGAATAACTGGGATTACACAGTGACCCCCCATTAATATCCCGAAACGTGCATGGTGACTGGCAAGCGTACCCGTTGTAAATCCCACAATATACCAACGGACAAAGGTCCGGTTGCCCGAACCTTTTTCCGTTGGTATAGAAAGTGTCCAAAACTTTTTTTTTTTAAATAAAAAAAAGAAACAAAAAAAAAAACAAGCAATGGAGACTTTTTCTCCGTTGCTTCTGTTTGAAAGCATTGATGTACTGGGTATGCATGGGAACGCAAGTCCCATATGCATGTGCAGTACATCAACACAAGGAAGCAGTATACCACCACCGGTGGAAGAACAGTAATGCGCCGTTATACAAAGACATTATTTAAAAAAAATAGGTATTTTTTTTTCTTAAATAATGTAATTGTATAATAGCAATAACCAACTCCATGGTTGTGGTATATTGAAGATTTACCCACGGTTGGCTTTATTTAATCACTCGGACTTCACCCTTGGGATTAAACCATGCCAACTGTGGGTAAATGTTCAATATACCACACCATGTCATTGGTTATTGCTTAATTATACCACAGAAAATTTGAGGGGATCCAAGCATGAGATGAAACATTTAGGAGCCACCTCTGTCCATTAGTTTTACAGGGGCAGTCTTGCAGTAAATTTTCTGTTTCCCATTTACTCATCTAAGGTGCACTTGTATATGGACAGGAATGAAGTTTGTTTTATGTGGATGGGAAGTCTGTTGTACAGAAGCAGTATCCTCTGGGAGATATACCTGTCCATCCAAACTGTTCTTTTGATGTTGCAGAAGAGGTTTAGATCCCTAGAATGAGTATTTCTGATGCCAGTTGACTTGCTGATGTGCAATAAATCCATGAGCAATGGGTCTGAGGATGCCTTGTAAGCCAGACACAGGTCACGTCTTAGAAGTCTGTAGCATACAGAGCATAGTGACAGGGCTTTGAATTGGTCCATGCAGGCCTTGTATCCTTTTAGTAAGATATCTCTGTGGATGTTCCAGTTGTTGCATGTGTCTGAATAGATATATTATATTCAATGACTGGCCTAATGAGGGCTGTGTAAAAGGGGGACAATGACATGCCTAGATGTACACACAATCCCTTTGCTTACAACCTGTGCAATATAGAAGGTCTTTCTTACAACAAGGGAAACCTGCTGGTCAAATGCTAGATCACTGTTAACATACGTTCCCAAATCCTGAACAACTGGGTCAATTCTCAGGGGTGTATTGTCAATGTGGTAGTACCCTGGGGTAGATGATTTTCCAAAGGATACAATAATGCATGTTTTGGCATTTAGTTTCAGACCATGACTTTGACACCAGTTATGTATGTCAGAGAAACCTTCCTGCAGGATAGCCAAATCTTTTGAAGTTTCAATGACTGCTCCTACCTTGCAGCCATCTGCTAACAGTCAGATAGAGGCCTTTGGTATTTGACTTTTACTTCAGGAAAGTAGATACCAAATAGGAGAGCTCCCAGCACAGAATCCTGGGGGACTTCACTGCTGACTGGTCTCTTTGTGGAGGTAATTTCTCCTGTTTTGATTTGCATTCTATTTATGAACCAGTTGGCAATCCAGCAAGTGACAGAGGGGGTTTGTTCCCAGTTCATTTCACTTTTCTGCTATGCCTGACTGAGGAACTGTGTCAAATTTGGCCAGGTCAAGATATGAAGTGTATCATTTTGCTTTCATCCACTGCTTTGGTGACCTATTCAAAAAAATCTGCCAGGTTGAGTAAGCATGACCTGCCCTTGACAAATCCAAACTGAGACAGGTCTAGTCTTTAGAGGTTCCCTATGTCCTGATTGATTAATTTCGTAAGTCTTTCCATGGCTTTGCATATGAGGCTGGTCAGACTTCTGGGTCTGTAATAGCCTGTCCTCCCTTATGCAGAGGAATGACTCGTGACCACAGAACACTGATGT
Source organism: Protopterus annectens (assembly GCF_019279795.1). Classification (NCBI taxonomy): domain Eukaryota; kingdom Metazoa; phylum Chordata; order Ceratodontiformes; family Protopteridae; genus Protopterus; species Protopterus annectens. Next base: position 1,212,552,983 of record NC_056727.1, read on the forward strand.
AATGCTAGCTGAGGCTGTGGCAGACTTTTGAATATATTTTTTGTATAATGCAGAAGTACTGCTTAATGAATTAAACCACTGGACAAAGACACTCCTGCCATTTCTACATTATTTGCTAACAAATATAGTATGACAAAGTTTAATATTCTCCACAGAGCTGGTAAATTATGTCTGTTCAACACATGCTTCTTGGCTGTCCTTGCTCTCAACAACCTTCACATGGATTTGTTCCTGACTGTCTTACAAAAAATGAAATATCATGATTTCCATATTGTCTGTACCTGATGCTGCACCTAAACACTGTATAATCAATGTACTGTCCTAGTAGGTACCAAGTGTAGGTTACAGTAACATCTTAACCTTCTGGCTCCTTCATAGTCACACAACCTAGCATATATGGTCTATAATACCCCAGCTTTATCATCACCTCCAGAAGAAAGTATGAAATAATATATAGTGTCTCTGTCAGACACAGTGACACCACTATCGCAATGCTCCCAAACTGACACCGATGTGTCAAATTAGACACTGGTGCTATGTCAAATGACACTCAAAGGTTAAAAAGAGCTGCATACATGACTACTGAAAACTAGTTACTTTGCCATGCTTGAGACTATCAAAAGGGGAGCCTGAGCAAAGTCTGCTGTGCCTTGTATTATACTACCTTTCTACCCCAAATCCTCAAAAGTCATGCCTGCAGATAAAGGAGTTGTGACATTAACCTGACAGTTATGTTGCTTACGCTGTGTCTCACAAACTGCACTGCTGTCATGTCATTTTAGCACGTGACTCCTGAGGATACCCACTGTTGTAACAGTTACATTTTACACACACAGTGCACAATCCGTGCCTGCGGCATTTCTGCTGTGGGCCACTTTGTGCTTGACCTAACACCATAACATTTACTTCCCACGAACTACGATGGTCCATTAAATGACAATTATTAGGCTGGACGTGCTGTTTTTATTAAGATGGCACATCTAAGTTGATCCTCGTATGTCACTGCAAGCATGAAAAATAAGACAGAATGCTTGCAAATACTGGGCTTCCAAATGAGGCTGTAAAAAAATTATAAAAAACAGAAGATGCAAGAGAAATCCATGCAACAAAGTATGAAGGGGACAGTTAACAATACAACAGGACCCAAGAGGGCTGACTTCACAAAATTTTATACACTGAAAGGCATTATCAGTATTAACAAAAATATAAGTCTATTACTGTATTTCATATCTCACCTGTACCATCAGCAGTATTATAGTCATTGCCAAACACGTTAAGATGCTCTCTGCGTCCAATTGCTACCTAAAAGAAAATATCCAAAATAAAGTATTATACAAGAATACAGAAAGCATGCCTGCTAATGTACATAAAAAGTATCTGTAACTGCAATATGTGGATATATTAACAGCTATCACTTTTTTCAAATACCTTTATTGAATTATCACTTGTGACATAGGCAAATTTATATTTATTTATTTATTTTATTTTATTTATTTATTTTACATTTGTTGACCGGGCTAGTCCAAGTGGATATATGTCCATTTTTAGTAGAGGCCCGGGGAGAAAAGCTCCAAGCATGAACAATAACAAAGTTAACAATATATAACAAAGACATGTATAATAACAGTACAGAGGTAGTATTGGTTAAAGAAAAAATATAGTATTAAAAATATTGACTATATACATTATGCTAAAAGTTAAACTAAATAATAAAAAAATAAAACAAGTACACTAAAACACAAGTTGGGTATGAGCAACAGAGTCAAGTCCTTATATTTATCTTATTACTATGAGAAAAAAAAAGAGAAATAAGTAGATTTGGAGGTGTAGGTTAGGGGAGAGGGGAAGGGGTATGAGCAGGAGGGGAAAAATGTTTCAGTCTGGGTTAGCACAAGGACAAAGCCACTGAGTTTTAAGATGTTCTTTAATATGTTTTTTGAATAGAGAAGTAGAAGCTAGGGTAGAAAGTTCAGGAGGGAGCTGATGCCAGTTTTTACTTGTAGTGTTTGAGAAAAGTGAGTCACCAGCTTTGTTGTTAGATTTAATCGAGGAGACCAGGAGTTTATTTGCAGAACGTAGTGCAGCTAGATTTTTATATGGTGAAATCAGATTAGTGAGGATAGGGGTGTTATTGGGGTGGTACAGGATCTTTTGAGTGATAAGTAACTGTTGACAGAGTATATGGTTCGGCAATTCTAGCCATCCTAGTTGTTTGAGGTTAAGGCAATGGTGAGTTTGAAATGGAGAGCTTGTGATAAATCTAGCTATGCTGTTATAACAGGTAGAAAGTTTTGAGATGTTGTTTTTAGATAGGTTTGTATATATAGCAGAGGCATAGAAAAGGGTAGAAATGAATTGGGTCTGGGAATAGTTTTCCTGGCAGAGAGGGTAAGGAAGGGTTTAATTCTATACAGAGTTCCAAGTTTTTTAACAGTCTTTATGGTGGAGTTAATATGGTCATCATAGCCAAGACGGTTATCAATTGTAACACCAAGTAGGCGGGTGGTAGTATCTGGGGTTATTGTTTGTAGCATTGTTAGAGGTTATAGAGAAGAATGAAGTGGGTGATTTAAGAGTTGGAGTAAAAAGCAGTACTTTTGTTTTTTTGGGATTAAGGAGGAGGCAATGTTGCATAAACCAGTTTTCAACATTTTGGAAAACAGTTTGGGTGAGGAACTGGAGGGAGGCTATGTTATTAGCAGTACAGATTAAGGATGAGTCATCTGCATATTGAATGCAGGTGGCTTGAGGTATGTTCATATGGAGGTCGTTAATAAATAAGAAAAAAAGAAGGGGACCTAAGATAGAGCCTTGTGGGACTCCAATATTTACTGGAAGTAATGAAGACAATTTGTTATCCCAGAGTACTGCTTGCTGTCTGTTTAGAAGATAACACCTAAACCATTGTAACGCTAGTGGATCAAGAGAATGATACTTTAGTTTATGTAGAAGTAAGTTATGGTTAACCATATCAAAGGCTTTTGACAGGTCTAAAAATAGCGCAGAGGAAAAGGAGTTATTGTTACGATTTTTATTTATAGTCAGTGAAGGATAGAAGGGCAGTTGTTGTGCTGTGGAATGGTCTAAAGCCATGTTGGCAGTTGGCTAGTAGATTATTTTGTAGTAGGTGGTTGAGTAGTTGTTTGTGAACACATTTTCCATTATCTTAGCTAATAGGGAGAGTAAGGCAATAGGTCTATAGTTAGAAAGCTCAATAGAAGATCCACCTTTATGTAGAGGGATGATGTGGGATACTTTCCATATGGTAGGTATTTTACCTTCAGAGATAGTTCTGTTAATAAGGATAGATATGGGGTAGTCTATAGCTTTTGCGGCAATTTGTAGGTATTCAGATGGGAGACGGTCGGCAAATGGAGTGCAAGGTTTCAGTTTTTTAAGTAGCTTATAGATAAGAGATGTTGGAACAGGGTGCATATGAAAGATAGGAGATGAAGTCTTGGAGGTATTTGGTGGGAAGGCAGTAGTTGGAGGTAGAGAATTGGCTAGGGATTGAATGGCTTCTGTAAAGTAGTTATTAAAGGCATCAGGGATCATGTTGGAATTATTATGGTTGAAACCTAATGGGGCAGGAGTAGTAGAGTGTCCTAGCTGAAGAAGTTTGTTTATCCCTGACCAAAATTTTTGTGGAGTTTGTTGAGTGGATTGTTGGAGGTGAAGGTAGAAGTCTTTTTTGTCTCTAAGAGTGTCCTTCTTGGTGGCATTTTCTTAATTGTTTAAAGAGGAGGTGATCATATGGGCATTTGGTAGCCCTCCATTTAGCCCATATTCTGTTTCTAAGGAGCATTTTTTGCTTAGTTCGTTTAGTTAGCCATGGGGCAGATTTGGTCCTTATTCTAGTGGAGCGGTAAGTCTAGTATTTGAAGAAAGTTAGTGTTGAAGTAGGTCACAGCCTCATCAAGTTCAAGATGGGTCAGCGGTGACCAGTCACATGCTTGCAATTCGTTAAGGAAACTATCTGGATTAAATCATCTAAGGATATTATAACCTGGAGGGGTAATTTCCTGGTCTAAAGTAGCAGGTTTTAGCCAGGTTTCTGTAAGACACAGAATATCAAATGAGTGCAAATCCAGGAGTGCGTGCAGGTGGGAAATTTTATTGTTGATACTTCTAATATTAAGGTGAGCTATCAGGAGGGAATTAGGTGCTTTAGCTAGTGTAGAATGCTTAGGTAAAGTTACATTATCAAGGCTATTGCTATTGTCATTGTTGGGGCCAGGGTTTGGATGAATATCCCCGTCTAAGTAGAGGAGACATTGGAGATAGTGTGGGAATTTAAAGATTTTACTATCTATCTAAGATCTATATTCATACAGAAATAATCAAACTATATTAACATAAACATTACACTTCACATATACTGTTATATATTATATAACCTAAGCAAGATTACATAAATTATTCAATTCCTGCTTTTCTAAACAAGCAACATCTTTATTAAACCATTACTTACTACATAGGCAATCATACACATATATAAATGAAAACAAATCACACTGACACAATCCTAGTCACAAGCATTTTACATCACAAGCCATACTGACACTACAAGTTACAAACATTACACATCACTTATAATATATCCAATCTTTCTCACTCAAACATTACATAGCTCATTTAAGTCCTGCCACCATTAAGACCTCATTCCGCCCTTGTATGTATTATTCCCACAATTCCTATTTTTTCCTATGCAGTTAGCTCCAACCTTTTTCTAAAGATCTCACTTCCAGTTGTTTTACCTCTGTTACTATACTCACTACTTCTAATATAGTTGGTTTAGATTACGATTTCCATTTTCTAGTAATTGCTTTTTTGGCAGCCACCATTATTAGACACAACAAGGCCCTACCATGTCTACCGATTCTGTATCATAGCATAGAAAAATAATCTCTCTCATCAGACCAATCTGCCTACCTAACATCTCCGACAGTGGACCCCGCAGAGAATCCTTAAAGTCTGCCAACTCACCGCACGCCCAAGAAATATGTTCCCGATTACCTCTTTCTTCCCCTTCACACCTCCAACATTAACTGTCTGACTAAGGAAAAATTCTCTGGTCTACTTGGGGTATAAAAATATCTATGTAAACATTTCTAGGCAAAAATCCTAAATCTTTTTAGATTTTGTTGCATATCTGGAAGGCATACATGCATCCTGTCATTGTTTTCCTTATGAATTGCTTATCCAGTCACTCTTCCCAATCCTTTCTATACTCTTCTGTTTGATTTTTACAGTTATCATGTAATATTTTATATGCTCTACTAATTATTCCTTTTTAATGGCAGCTTCTGTTCTAGATTCTATTAATAACTCTACCAGTGCTGGCGTTTCGTTTAGGACTACCCTATTTCTTTCTCTTTGCCTATACTCTAATATCAATCCCTGATAGGAAAGGCAATTTCTAACCGGCAGTCCAAATAAAATTTTGGCATCTTCCCATTCTATCATCTTTCCCTCTAGTTATTTGCTCCCATTACCTTGGTTCCTTTGCCAGTTTTCTCAAATAAATTCCGTCCACCTCTTGCCTATTGTCTGCTTCCGTAATTGTAGTCACCCCTATCGGCAGAATCTCCTTTCTCCACTCCCATGTTGGTTAAGTTCTTAGAATACTTTCTGCTACTTTATGGATATAATGTTCTGTATGATTATTGTTATTCTCCTTAAATGCCTGTATCCAAATTCCCAGTCTTTCCATCTTTCTTGAACTTCCCCCTTTTTCATCATTATCCATTTCCACTTTGAATTATAGTTTTATGCTTGTGCTATGCATAGGAGTCTTAACTGTGTAGCTCTGAAATACCCCTTCAAATTGGGTAATCCCAATCCACCCTGTTCTACTGGAAGAATCAGCTTATCCCCTTTGACTCTTGCTGTCTTCCCCTCCTAGATAAAGTCCTTCAGCTTTTTATTAATTGCTACCCACAACTTCTCCTCTGGTTGATAAAAATATGCCTGACCTGTGTATAAGAGTAAAGGGACTAAAAACATTTAAACTGCTTTCATCTTACTATCCATATCCATACAACAAAGCTTCCATTTTCTCAGTTCTTGTATTACCTTTCGTTTAGTCTCTTCCCCATATCCTTAGCTGCCAAACTAGAAAAATTTTTAATCCATACTCCTAAATATTTCATTTTATCATGTCCCATAAATATGGATATTCCTGAACCAGTTCATACAAGTAGTCTCTCTCTGCTTATATAAAGCGTTTGTGTCACTTTGTCCATTAATCTGATCTAAATGTTCATAAATTCTAAGACACTTTCAGTCTTTCCCACATTAAAAAAACAGACAACTTAATCATACTGCAAGGTACACAACATTTTTCATTTGACAGTTCCCTCTAACAAACTGTTTAATATTAAACAATGATTTAAGGTCCCAAGTACAATCAGCCTCTAAAATACATAAGCATTGGGCACATGCCCCACATTTTGATGTCCCCTTCTTTTTACCATAGATTGTCTTTGACTTTCTGTTCTTTCAAATTTAGTCTAAATTAGGGTCTGTTTTGAACACAAAAATGGCTCATCCCCAAGAATGTGATGGACCTGGGGATTACCCTTAATACAGTAAACTCTCAATTATCTGGAACTCAAGCAACCAGAAAAAAATCAAAGAAATACAATACAGTATAAACAATTCAGCTTTTCACGAGTTGCACTTTGAGTTTTCCCCCGCAGAAATATACCTCACATTTTAAGAGTTTTAGAGTTTTAAAAAGGAAGATGCACATAAATTCCGTTTCCCCAACTTCAGAACAAGTCAAACCAAACAAGTCAAATTGCTAAAATGACAATCCTCGCGCCATACTCAGTCAGTTTGCATCAGATTGCACATTCTCTCTCCGATCTCTCATACACACACACAGTCTCTTCAGCTTTCATACATGCATTCACTCACTCTTTCTGTCTCCAGTCTCTCACACACACACTCTCTTCAGCTTTCATACATCTCTCTGGACTCTCACACACTTTTGCTTCTGCTTTCATACATGCATTCACTCACTCTCTGACCTCTCATACACACACTCTTCACCTTTCATACATCTCTCCGAGATCTCACACACAGTTTCTTCGGCTTTCATACATGCATTCACTCTCTCTCTCTCTCTATATATATATATATATATATTTAATTCATTCAATTCCAATCCACTCAGCATGCCACTGAAAATTGTTCTGTGTGCCATGCTTTCTAGCAGAAATACAAGTTTAAAATACAGTGTTTATGGTATGGTATAGTACAAAATTTGTCAGGTATATTTTTAAAAGTAACGCTCAAGCACCCAGAAACTACACTTATCCAGCATCTACCAATCCCCATGGGTGACAGTTAACAGAGTTTACTGTAACATTCCAATTCCTTTGAATAATGCTTTTAATATGTTGTGAGCGTGAACCATATGGGAGTACTAAAGCTCTTTCAGAGTCACCACTATATAGTTCCTTACCAGTATCTGATAGACCTACACCAAGTTAACTGTTTGTACTTCAACCCCCATTGCGCTTGCACATAACTACAAATATCTTCAACTAAATTCAGGGAGTAACCACAATTAAGAAACATATCCCCTATAAATGTTAACTTTTAGTTATGTACTTACCATAACTTTAGATGTTTGGGATCCATCTCGCCTACATTCTGTACTGATGGGCTCGGAGCCAATCCCTTGGCTCCGACTCGGCACGCTATGCTATAGAGCGAAGCCTCTTATTGGCGGAGCTATTCTCTATCCCAGGATGCACCACTATTAATCCCCCAGATCTTGTTGGTCCGCATTCATGCACACATACATAACTTGTTTATATAACATTGCCAGATGTTTCAAGATGAAACAATAGAATTCGGACCGTCCGATCTCTTCTGATCTCCAAGGCAGGGGGAAGGAGGGTGGGTATTAGGAATGTAGGCGAGATGGATCCCAAACATCTAAAGTTATGGTAAGTACATAACTAAAAGATGTTATGTGATCCTATCTCGCCTACATTCTGTACTGATGGGACAGCGTCCCTAGCACCTAATTCTTGGGTGGCTCACTGGAAAACACTCCTGAGTACTGTGGAACCAAATGAAGCTCGCCCCTGAGATACCACATCCAATTTGTAGTGGGAAATGAAAGTGTGCGGGGAAGACCACGTAGCCGCAGCACAAATGTCACTAATGGCAAGCTTAGAATGGAATGCTATTGAAGTAGCCATAGCTCTTGTAGAGTGAGCTTTGACAGGGGTCGTAAGCTCTTTATTAGAAGAGGAATAAGCTTGACTAATACAGTCCCTGATCCATTTGGCAATAGTGACCTTTGTGACGGCTTTGCCCAATTTATTATCCGAAAAGGATACAAACAATTGATCTGTTTTCCTTATTTGTTTGGTCCTATCTAAATAAAAACGCAATTGCCTGTGGACATCTAATGTGTGTAATATGTATTCCACTTTGTTTGAGTACTTTGGAAAGAAAACTGGAAGTTCTAATGACTGTTGTAGACAAAAACTGGAACAAATCTTAGGGACAAAGGATGGATTTGGCCTGAGAGATACTCTATCTTTGTGAAAAAACAGGTACGGATGTTTTACAGTCAAAGCTTGAAGCTCTGAAACCCTTCTGGCTGAAGTAATCGCAACCAGAAAGGCAGTTTTCCACAATAGAAATTTTAAATCGCATGTTGCTGCTGGTTCGAAGGGGGGGAAAGTTAAGGCGCGTAACACCACATCGAGATCCCATGGAGGAGCAGGATGAGAAATCGGAGGTCGTAAAAGCGCAGCACCTTTCATGAAGGTCTTACACAATCTGTTGCTCATTAAAGGTGGGTTTATAGATTCGTGAAAATTGGAAATAGCTGCCAATTGAACCTTGATAGTAGAGACTGAGGAACCTTGATTGAATAGGGAAGTTAGAAATTTCAGGACTTCCGATACAGGAATAGTGATGGGATCCAGACCTCGGAGTTGAGCCCAAATAGCAAATCTCTTCCATTTGCTAGTATACAACTTCTTAGTGGCAGACTTGTGGGCCGAAGATAAGATATGAATGACTTCCGGGTCTAAGGTATGATTCCTGACTATAGTCGGAATAGGAGGAGCCAAGCTGTTAATTTCAAGGTGTGGAGGGACTGGTGGAGTAGTCCCGACTGATGAACTAATAGGTCTGGGATCTGATCCAGGAACCATGGACCGTCCACTGCATATTTCCGAAGATAGGGGAACCATACCTGACGAGGCCAGTAAGGAGCAACTAAGATCATTTTGCTCCCCAAGTGAGACGCCTTTTGGATCACTCTGGGAAGGAGGGGAACTGGGGGAAAGGCGTATAGCAAGCCGGTGGGCCAAGGATGGGCTAGTGCGTCCATGGGGCTCTCCCCCGGGGCCGGGGTGAGGGAGAAGAACTTTTTGCACTTCGCATTCAGCGGGGTTGCGAAGAGATCACAACAAGGAATTCCCCATTTGCTGAAAATCTGAGTTGCAACCGTATTGTTCAGAGACCACTCGTGTGGAGAGAGGATCGTTCTGCTCAGTCTGTTGGCTATGACATTGGACTTGCCAGGGATATGAGTCGCCACTAGAAATCGTTTGGTCGACACTGCCCATTCCCAAACTCTCATGGCCTCTCTGCAAAGGGGGTAGGATCTGGTCCCTCCCTGCTTGTTCAGGTACCAGACTACTGACATGTTGTCGGAGTGAATGGCAATTACGCCCTGAGGGAGGTAATCGTGAAGGGCTTGTAGGGACAGAAACACCACCCTCATTTCTAAGATGTTGATATGAAGAAGGCTCTCTTCCAAATGCCATTTGCTTTGGACTGACCTGCCCAGGGAATGCCCCCCCACCCCACCTGGGAGGCGTCCGTAGTCAAAGTGGCCACGGGAGGAGGTGGAACAAAGGGTCGTCCCTGATCCAGATTGGAGGGCACCAGCCACCAGCGAAGGTCCCGTTTGCAGGTTTCCGTAATCCATATGAGGTGACAGAGGGAGATCTTGAAAGGACCACTGTGTTGAAAGAAGCCACTGGAGAATTCTCATGTGCAACCTTGCTAGGGGAACTAGAAGAACCGTGGCGGACATAGATCCCAATAGCTGCAGGACCATTCTGGTTGGGGCTTTGGATCTGGGAAGTAAGGCTCGAACTTGAGCCTGTATGGTTTGTATCCTTTCTGTAGGAAGATAGATCCGCATTCGGTTTGAGTCTATCTCTACTCCGATGAATCTTATGCGTTGAGATGGCAGCAACACAGACTTTGGCCAACTGAAGGTGATTCCAAGGGAAGTGCCCAGTGATATAGTGGCTTGTAGGCTCTGCAATAGTAGATGCTTGGAGGTGGCAGTTAGGAGCCAGTCGTCTAGATACGGAAACGCCTGGAATCCTAGACTTCTCAGGTGAGCAGTCACGACCGCCAAACATTTGGTGAACACCCTGGGGGCTGTGGTGAGACCAAAGGGCAGCGCGCGGAACTGAAAAAGACTGTCTCCTAGGCTGAAGCGCAGATGTCTCCTGGACGCTTGATGTACCATGATATGGTAATAAGCGTCCTTGAGATCTATGGAGCACATCCAAACACCTTTCTCCAGCAGTAGGAGAATGGATTGTCGGGTGACCATTCGGAACTTGGACTTTTTGACTGAACGATTTAGAATGCTGAGATCCAAAATGGGCCTCAAGTCCCCGGTCTTTTTTGGCACCAAAAAGAATCTTGAGTAAGTCCCTAATCCGATCTGGTCTGCGGGGACCGGTTGGATGACTCCTTTTTGAAGCAGCTTTGAGACTTCTAAGGCTGCAATTTCCCATTGACTGGGTGGCGGGTCCGGGATTTTCTTGGACTGAGGTGGGGAGTGAGAAAAGGGAATGGCGTAACCTCCGGCGATAATTCGAAGCACCCATCAGTCCTGAGTGATACCTTCCCAGGCTTTTAGGTGCCTCGAGAAATGACCCCCGACTGGCTCCGGAGCTGCACAGTCGGGCAATCCCTCAGGGACTGTGAAAAGCTGAAGAGCCGCGAAAGGACTCGCGGTCTCCAGTGTTGCGGGGGCCTCTGCCACCTCTGGGGCGGCGTCTTCCAGAAGAATTTCCCCCTCCTCTGCCTCTAGAAGGGGGATCGTCCTGCTGTGAGGGATAAGACTTCTGAGATCTACGGAACCACATTTTCCCTCCTCTTTTAGCCTTGGGGTAAGGCCGAAAGGGAGTGGAAAATCGTGCCTCACAGTCAAAGTCTTACCTTCCTGCTCGCAGCGGGTCAATGTGTCCTTTACCTTGGGTCCAAACAAAGAGGACCCATCAAAGGGGGTGTCGGCAAAGGAAGACTTGAAGGCTTCTGCAAAATGACACAGGCGGAGCCAGGCTTGCCTCCGTAGAGCAATACCTGTACCCGCCGCTCTACTCGCCCCTTTGGCCGCATAAGAAATGAGCCTCATGGACGAGTTTGATATGGATGACAGCGTAGCCAACTGAGAGCCAACCGTCTGGGCCAGCTGCTCAGGTAGGTTACCCAAGAGGGTATCTGAAAGCTCCTTGATCAGATCCCTCTGAAACCTGGTGAAGTGCGTTAAATAGTTCAGGGATCTTAAAGTAAAGGCCGCTGAACTAAGGGTGCACTTACCGTACCGATCCATGCTCCTAGACTCCTTATTAGGAGGATGGACAGACGTCGAAGCCTCTGCTACATCTTGCTGGGTAGCAGATGCCACCACCAAGGCATCTACAGCCACACCTTTCATCAAAAACTCCTTTTCTGGGGGTGCTGACAGGAACTTATTTGGGCGAGCAGGCACCGGTTCCACAGAGTCTGGGTGTTCTCACACCCTTCGACAGATCAAATCTAGGAGCTCGTCGAAGGGCGGAGACACCCAGGAGGCGGAGGGCTGAGCCCCGAAGGCCTTAAGGAACACCGACTCATCAGCAGAAGGGGGTTTGGATTGCCAGCCGCCTCATTGTTTGAGGGCTTCCAGGATGTCTGCAAAGGAGACATCATCTGAGGACGACTTAGGGGACCCCTCTGCATCATCAAGATCAGTGTCTGACGTGAGAGACTCTTCGGGGGAGTCAACGTGCTTCCTCTTGCACGATCTTTTCCTTGGGGGTTCCTCCGAAGAAGCTTCAGAGGGACCTCTGGGGGGGGGGAACCCCAGTGGGGGTAACCTCAGGCCTCGGGGCTCTGCTGTCTAAGGACAGGGGGACTGCCAAAGACCCAGTCTCCGTATGCCGGGAAGGTGCTGGAGAGACCGTGGAGGTAGCCAAAGAAGATTTGGCTAACGCACTCCTCATGGCCCTGAAGGCCGGACCACCAGAATCCTGGGAAGGTCCCACCTCCGTGGCCACGACAGTAGACGGTACCCCCGCAGCCGACGCACCGAGAGGAAGGCTTGGGACCGAAAACATCAGTCCCGAAGCATCCACCCCGGGGCCGACAGAGGAGGTCCGCGTACCGAACTCCGACTCGAGAGCCGGGGTTGGAGTAAGGGTCGGGCCCAACCCGAAAACCTCCATCGGTTCCACCAGCACCGGCTCCAACGGTGCCGAGGCTGTTGGAGGAGGAACCATAACTACAGGGTGGACCATCGGCTCCGAAGCCGAATGGGCTGGAGCCGAAACTAACTTTTGGAACACAGGAGACTGGAAAAGTCTTAGGAGCACCCTGTCGATGTCCAAATCAGACATCTTGGAGGATCTAGATGACACCGATCGGGTCCGAACAGACTTCTCCATCGGCTCCAAAGGACTGGGGGACCGGCTCCGAACGGACTCGACCAATATCGGTTCCGAGGGAGACCCCAAAATAATTTCCCCTCGGTGCCGAGGAGGGCTTCGGCGCCGAAAGGGAAGAGTCTGAGCCGGCAACCCTCATCGGCTCCAAAATCAGTGGAGCCGATGAAGGTGACCCGCCTCTCGATGCCCCAGTCCTCGGCTCCGAAACCAGAGGAGTCGAGACTGGAGGCATCGAGGCAGACCATTCCGCCTTCGGCTCCGAAGTCCGTGGAGCCGATGGAGAAGCCTGCCTAGGTTTCTTAGCAGTCGGTTCCGACGGGCTGGTCGGAGCCGACGCTTTCTTCTTCTTAGTAGGAGAGAAAGAGGAAGATAAGGCCTCTTCAAAGGAGGGTTTAATCAGCCCTTTCAGTATTCATTTATTCTTCCTCTCTTGGAGGACTCTCGAAGAAAAGGCGTGACACACGCTACAGGACTCCTGTAGGTGCTTGGCGCCTAAACAATATACGCACGAGGAGTGGTCATCGGTTATAGACATTTTATAACCACACCTCGTGCACTTTTTAAACCCTGAGGGTCTATGTTCTTTTGACATCTTAACTGACTACCAAAAAACACTGCAACAAGATAAAGTAGCACTATCTACTCAGAATGAGATTTTAAACCAACTTTCTTTTTTTTTTTTTTTTTTTTTAAAAGACACAATACAATATCAAAAGGAAAAAAAACAGAAAAGGAGGGCCAAGACCCTCTAATTTAAACAGGTACTCGACCTCCTAGAAAAATAATATACACTAGCTGAAGAATAGGGGAAGGCCCTTCTAACTTAAACGGGAAACCTTTCCCTTAATCAAAAACACAATTTTTCACAACAAAATGCTTCAAAACACACTCGTACAACAACAATAGCTGTTAAAACAGCTTTTTGGGTAAGAATAAGCAATTTCCTGACAGGAACTTTGGAAGAAAACAGTACTTGGCTCAGCCAAGTTTGAGACCACGTCTTAGCTTGTAAGCGGCAAACGAGATCTGGGGGATTAGTAGTGGTGCATCCTGGGATAGAGAATAGCTCAGCCAATAAGAGGCTTCGCTCTATAGCATAGCGTGCCGAGTCGGAGCCGAGGGATCGGCTCCGAGCCCATCAGTACAGAATGTAGGCGAGATAGGATCACATAACATCTCACTAATTACATCCTCAAATTGAGATGTCATTCTGGCAGCTCTTACACATTTTCCTTACTATAGGGGTGGCAACTAGAAAAATCCAAATAGGTAACACTAAAAGTTGGCTTCCTGTATATTTTAGACTTAAATCCATCAATATTGTGTTCAATAAAATTGTCCAAATAGCTTATTCCATTCTTATTAAAATGAGTTAAAATTACATGCACAAAAATATCCTGGCATTAATGAGAACATCTCTCTTCAACCACTTTTAAATTTGAGGTCATATGTTTTTGTAATATCCATGTTTTTAAACACGGTTTCTAATTTAATGGTTTTACAGATGCCAATATGACATTGTGAATGCTTTCATTATGGTTATGTAAAACAGAGGGGGAATGACGAGTATTTGGCTTAATTTATTTCTCACGGTTATATTTTTAGGTTATATTGCTTTAAGGATTAATACAAGTTCACACTTAACTGCAATGGCCCTTCCTATTTAAGCAAGGAATTAGTCGAATATGATGATGCTGAGGAAGTCCTAAGTTATATAGGAAGAAATCACTTAAAGTTTTTTTTGTGTTATTAATAAACGCTTTTTTATTCTGGGCTTTAGTAGTTTTGTTTTGGTCCATGATTGCCAGGGTGGTACTTTGTGTTATTTACTTGCTTTAGCTTCATTAATTTTGTATCCTTAAAATAGCTGAAACTGTCTGAAAATGTTCCATAACACTATAATATCTTTTTCTAGTTTTGTCAGGTACAAAATAATATCATCTGCAAATAAAGCCAGCTTTCCTTGACTACCATACCAATTATATCCTTGAATTTCTGAGTCCCTTATTTTGTTAATGTTCTAAATATAATGCAAATAATAAAGGTGAAAGTGGACACCCTGCATGGTTCTTCTGCTAAAGCAGAAATTATCAGAGAGGACCCACCCACTTTAATTTTCACCTCTGATCCCTCATATATTCTCCTAATCAACCTTATAATTTTTTTCAGAAAATGCAAATGCTTCTATTGCCCTGCTCATAAGTCTCAGTTTACTCTGTCAAATGCTTTTTCTGCATCAAGACCCACCAACAGCAATGGCATTTTCTTACATTGTGCTTTCCTCTGGATCACCATTGTTATGTTAATGTTACCAAATGTTTGCCTCCCCTCCACAAAATCACAATGATCCATATCTATCAGTTTTGGCATTACTTTTGCCATTCTTTTAGCCATTACAGACATAAACACTTTATAATCATGGTTTAGTATTGAAATGGGCCTGTATGAAGCTGGATCTGATGGATTTTTACCCTCTTCAGGTATTACAGCTAACACTGGGTTCTCACAGGATGGTGGGGCTTCTCCTCCTCTTAATATACTGTCAAACAAAACCTTCCAGATCTTTATAATTTTTTTTCCTCCTACCTTGCAAACTTCCACAGGAATACGATCTATTCCTGGGGACTTTCCTGTAGATTGGTTAAACATCACAATTTTTATCTCATCTCATCCTATCCTGTTAGTAATTGAGCCTCATCTACCTCTAACCCTGGCATACTTAATTCTTCCATAAACATTTCCATTTATATCTTTTCTTGATTTTCATATTTCTCTGTTTTATAGCGACACTTATAGAATTTCAAAAATATCTCTAATACCTCTACAGGATCTTGTTAACTTTGTTACAGGCTCCCTAAGTTTGGCGACAGCCCTTTTTACTTCCTGTTGCCTGAGTCATTGTGCTAAACGTTTTTGTGCTCTACTGTTGTTATCAAAAAGCAGTTGCTTAACAGCAGCCTTTCTAACCTTCGTGCGTATTACCGAGGTACTCCCTTATTTTCTGCCTAGCATTCTGCAGTTGATCCTCTTCTTGTTCTTTGAGATTCCCCCTATTCTGCAATATTTTAACATTTGTCAGTCCCTATACATAATTCTTGTTACTTCTTATCCATAGCTCCCTTTCTTTTACTTCCACCCAATTTTTAAACTCCACCTTAATTTTATCCCACTCCCTAGCTATATTTTCAGAAGAAATTTCTGTCCTCTCTAACAGCTCCTCAATCTCCACTACCCATTCCTTAAATTCCTCTCTTTTCAACAGAAAGGTGGAAAGCGCCAGTGTCTCACTTTTATTTCATTACCACGTGTTTTTTATTGACAGCTTTCTCCTCTTTGTACTAATCACAAAAGTAAGCAATGAGGATTTGCATAATGGTTAAGGCGTTTACCTCAAAGACAAAAGGTGCAGGATTTAATTCTCATCTCTAATCATTGTCTAGTTATTAGCTAGGCATGTGTCTGCAGACTGATTACCTAATATTTACAGCCTGACAGCTGGTGGACAGGGTTAAGTTTGTGAGCTGTAGTTTGTGTGATACATGGTTTGATTCCCTTACAGTCCTCATTTGACTACTATGTGACCTTAAGCAAGTCACTTAAAAGGACAATTGTGACCTTGCCCAAGTTAATTAATCAGACACTGCTTTCAGGCCACCCCTAAAAAGGGAGTGTGTGTCCAGTGGCTTACCTGTTTAAGAAATAGGTATTATTATAAGGACACCCCTGATGGTCTATTTGTTAGGATTCAGTGCTCTCACCGCCATGGCCCAATTAATAAACAATTAGTATCAATGGGCTGGGTACGGCCAGTCTAACACAAACATGACAGATTAATTCAAACACCAAAAAGGGAAATTGGCTAGCTTTAAAAGGTCTGCAAGGACAGCTAGCCTAATACTTACCCATTAACTAAGACACTGACCAATGTCAAGATAAAAAAAAAATGAAATGAATCTTTTTACTGTTTCTCAGACTACATGTGTGTGTGTTTAGTGTAACTGAGTGCACTCGAGTGCACTACAAGCCTTGTCCAGTATGTATTTTTTCTCTGTACCTTTTCTTCCAATTCCTACCAACCATCAGCTCATTTTTCTCATTTGGCAGAGCATGTAGTGAACCACTAATATTTTTCTACACGAATGCTCTAACTTGTATTTCCCTCTCAGCAGCCTTTGGCAAAGAAAATTGTTAGTAAATCATCCTGCCAGCCTAATTACAGTGCATACTGCTTGGCAAGTCCATGTCCTATTCATTGAGATGAACTGGTATTACTCTCAACCTCCACTGAATGTCAGTATGTAGGTATTAGCTCGGTAAACCATAAAAGGGAATTTTAGCCATGCAGACTGTGAAATAAACATTTTATAAAGGTAATACAAATGGACAGTAAAACATGGTGCTGGACTCGTGTATTTGTTTTGTTAGGTGAAAAATTATATACTTGTGTGTTACGTGCAACTATGGAAAAGTGATACAAGGAGAGAGAGAAGGGTTGTGACATCTATACAATGCATGTGTGCTAGGGAATAAGTGAAAATGCTTAGTGACAGCAGATGTTCACAATGGAATGCAGAAGTACATAATGGATATCTACTATTCTTTCTTCTAAATAATCACTTATAAATAGCTCTTTGATTTTTAACTGCCTGCATTTCATTGTTTGTTGTTGTCCTCATAGGATGGAATCCCAAAGTGTATCAATATGACGGCTCGTCTGTACAAGATGGAGAAGCTCAGCCAGAGTTGAAGAAAGTTTGCCAAACAGTGTCCACTGTCTCCAGCACCTGGCTCCCACTTATTTTTGTGTTCATAAAAGGCTCGGGTTAATTTAGGTTACAGATACCCCACATATGTATGAGGTACACAAGGAGAAGTCACTTAACTGTTAAAAAATGATTCCCTATTTCCCCTGCATACTCTTGGATGTAGTCCTAGTCCAGGAAGCTTATCAGATTATGGTAGGTTTCTGACAGTTGCAGCTTCACCTCTTCTAATGTTCTGGAACCTCTGTGGCAGGGAGGAGTGCTAGTGCAATTAATTGTTTGATCTTTAAAGCCAAATTGGGGATCTTCCACATGGCATTAGTACTAAAGTTATTTTTCTCAACCTGCCGCCACATTATTTTGCCACAATTAAATAACCCTGGTAGTGCAGCAGTTAGCATTATCGCATCATAGCAAGAGGTTCTCCGGTTCAATTCTCGGCTGGGGTACCTTCTTTGCAGAGTATGCATGTCCTCCCTGCGTTTCCGTGAGTTTCCTCTGAGTACTCTTGTTTCCTCCCACATTCCAAAGACATGCATCTGGAGCATTTCTCCCCAGGCCTCCACTGAAAATGGGCTCTGTCCCAGTCAGACTGTCCCAGTAAACCACTGGTAAATAAATAAAAAAACCTTTCATTGCGTTTGAACAGTTTTGCTACAAAGATGCAAGGCTGTTTTTCGAAGTATGAATGGATATACCCGTTGGTTCCAACTCATTTTCCAGTCTTCTATCCACCGCCTGGAACAGAACTAAATATAAGACAATGCTGTAATGGTAGTTGTTGAGGTAAAGATGGTGCCAAATGTGATAATATGGGCAAGTGTCAGCATAGCCAGCTGGAGTTTTGTAAAGAAAGATATGTCCTTTGAATATCAAACTGATTTATACAAGATGCTTGTGTTACAAATGTATTAGAACTCCAAGTCATTTGTACATCAAACTGATTTTGTACAGATGCTTGTGCAGAAAATGTATTTGTAAGCTTTGCTTGTGTTGAAATGTATCAACAGTACACCCTGCTGAAATGAAGAGAAATGTACATGTATTACTGTAGCTGAATTATATGTTATGTTTTAAAAGAGGATACTGGCACAGCAGAGGTTAACATTAAAATACGAGAAATGAAAATGAGCTGTTAAACCATTAAAAGGCACCACACAGTGCTGAATAGGACCGGAGACGCTATGGGGAAGGGCTTTTGTCCATTAGCTTACTGAAAAGAGGAGAGGTCCCAAGCACTGCTATAAACATTTAGAAGTGTACTGTGACTGTCTGTATTGAATTCCTGTCTCAGCTTCAAAGGGAAATACTGTGAGAACCTAAAGTCATGTGACCAGATGAGGTCATTCTGTCTTTCAGCCCTCTTGGAAATTATATTTCAGAAATTACAAACAGAAATCTCAGAGTATTGAATATTCTGTTTGGGAAGCCTGACTAGAAAGACCCTCACCCACAGCATCTTGCCTTGTGGTAGTAAGTAACTTAACTAAGGAACGGTAATTCTTTTAGATTCAGTCAGGAATATAGTGATGGTTAGTTTAGATATTGTTTTTCTTTATTTCTCTGAGTCTGTCCATCAACGTTCTTTTCAATATTTCTTGTGATCTGAACTCTGTGGTTTACTGTGAATATATATTCAGTATTTTCATGTACTTTTATTATTTATTATTAAATATATTTAAAACTTGTATTGTGGCTGGTCCTTGTAGAAAGTATCTAACCTTTGAGAGTACTCATATTTATTTGGTGGCACTGTGTGGGACACTCCAGAAAGCCTAGCAGTCTTGGTGAACTACCATTTGTAATAGTATTAATATTACCGACTATAATTGGACACCATTTGTTAAGAGCCTTATAGCACTGACTGGTGGCAGTGATAACTACCTTATAGTCTGGGCAAAGTTTGTAGAGCGAGTAATCTGTCCCAGACTTTCCCAGCTCTGTGTGTGTGTGTGTGTGTGTGTGTGTGTGTGTGTGTGTGTGTGTGTGTGTGTGTGTGTGTGTGTGCACGTATGTAAATTAAATTTTAAAGCATGTGTCAGCTACTTGGGGCTGGGACATGAAACACTTGGGTTCACAGAGAGGGTGCTGGTGGACTTGGCCTGGACACTTGGCTGAGGATCTAAGCCTACAGCTGTACCAGTGGGGAGACTTACTGGGGACCTTGAGGGGGACAGATAGAGAGACATCCAGACCCTGGGCTGAGTGTGCTCCCTGTATGCTCTTAAGGGAACTGTACTTGATGCAGAGAGGTCTGCATCTGGAAACACTGAGTGTATCCACTTGTATTACAAGTGCACGCCCCTCTCCAGTGACAGTGATGAGGATTTAGGCTCCTTCATTACTGGCCCAGCATGGAGATGACACATATTGGTGGCCATCACATACTGGTAGCATTGGGGCATCACACCAAGCACCATGTAAAACTGTTAACAGATATTAGCTTTCGTGTGAAATTTGCAGTCAACCAGACAAGCACTTGATGCCTGCAGGCATTGTTGTGCCTTACTCATTGTGACAACTGCATGGCTTGCTGTTTTTCATGTTCTTTCAGTGATAAAGTTATTGGAATACAGTGGGTATCTGTCTGCTGGTGTCTTTTCTTTGCAGTAACTTGCATGCAGTTTGCATGCTTGGACAACTATCCTTTTAAAACTCTTTGTGGAAGGCATTGCCTGTACATCACCTCTCTACAACCTGCAAGCCATTCTGAATAATCTGTGACAGATAAAAGAGCTGCACACAACAGAGCCTATGTCCAATATTTTCTTTGTCACATCAGCAATTATGCAAGCTGTGGAATGTTGGTGGCTTGTGCTGTGATGCAGCTCCTCACCCTAGATTTTTAGCATAGTTACTGCACGACCTTTACACAGTTTCTATATGTGCATTCACAAGCTCATAATGACATAGCATCACTGTATTTCCCCAAAAGATACATGTAGCCTTCACTTCTGTTTTTTTTTTTTTTCTTTTCCTGTTGGGAACTGGCTACACAAAAGTACATGCTAAGTTGCCTGGGCATGTACTCAAATATTTGTACTAAGACTGTATGGTCATACTCAGTACTATTCACGGTTAGGGACATGCTTGTGGGTAGAACACATTTAAATATGTTAACCTATTTATCTGTTTTAGTCAGTGTTCTTTACTTTGGCAATTTTGCCAACATAGTTCTTTACTTTTTACAGCTGCTAATGCATTCAAGGACTAGAAAAGATTGCATCATGTTGCCATCCTATTTGCCTTTCACAATTTGCTGTCAGCTTTCTCCCAAGAGTTCTTTAACATCCCCAGTGCAGGTTGTAAAGCCCATTGTAAAAACTTCCCATTACTACAAAGCAGTATTTTGCAATTCAGAGGCAAATCAGCCATGATGAGGAAAGACATCATTATGAAGTAATTTTCATGTCTCTGAATCATGATACCTACCGCAAAGTATAGGTCAGCACTTCCCACTTTAGGCAGCTGTGTTGGTGGCCCACTCATGGAAGCAGAGGGCACCCCCTGGTCACACAAAACATACAGTAAAGTGCACACACACACACACACACACACACACACACACACACACATACACTTTACCCCCATACTTATCTCTGTTGTCAGATCATCCACACTGTTTCATTTTCCCCTGCTCATGTAATTCAGAAGATTACATATCAGTCCATATTGCCAAACATTGAAATTTCACATACCATATCCTTCAGTAAATCCATGTTAGGGCAAAAGTTGTTTATGAGGTTAATAGGTATACAGAATGTTTCCGGACCTCTCCATCATATATCACAACATGTGATAACCAATGCACAATGCTCAAGATCCTCCATTTCTGCACTCATTCTATTGGTTAGTAAAATGGGCTAATGCAGGTATTTATTGTGTCAAGGATATGTGGTTCAAATCCCCTTTTCTCCATTTATTTTATTTTTATTTTTTTCATATTTATATTTTAAATAACAATCCATGGTGCCTAGTAGCTCCCCCACCCAGATCTCTATTCCCTGTTCAGTTTACGTGATGCACGGGCGTAACAATTACAATTATCCCTGGTGGTTTCTGTTTCCCCCACCCCCTAATCCCTGTATTATTAAAGTACAATTGCAGCATGGAGTTATCCTGTCTATTGACTCCCCCCCACACACATCCACTATTGCAGACTGTGTTAGTCTAGAGGGTGTGTGGAAGTATGCCAGTCCCCCAACCCACCCAAACATACAGAAAGCCCCCTACCCACTGGATCACACACACACATACACACACACACACACACACACACACACACACACACACACACACAAACAATAAGTCATATACAGTAATGGGAAGCAACAAAATATGCATGATATGAATAACATGAGTAAATGTAGATTACACTGCCTTATGAAACATTCCTTGCATAAACAAGAAATGTGAAAATAAATATGTTATCACCTTATTTCTGCCAAAAGAATAAAAAAGCAGTTTATTGCACAATCAGAAATGTTATGAATGTACTTTGTTGACTTCAGGTAAGATTGAGAAATTACCTTAGCATATAAAATAACAGGGAGCACAGTGATGCCACAGTTAGCATTGCTAACTTACAGTGATAGGTTCTACAGTTCGGTTCTTAGCTGGACTACATTCTGTATGGAGCATGTATGACCTTCCCTGTGGATAAGTGGGTTTTTGCTGGGTGCTCCGGTTTCTTCTACATTCTAAAGATATGCTATAGATGAACTGACATTCCTCCGAAATTACCTGCGGGAGTGGGTGTGTGTATCTATATATATATATATATATATATATATATATATATATATGTGTGTGTGTGTGTGTGTGTGTATGTGCGCGTCCTGCAATTGTCCCAGTCTGGATTACTTTCACCCAGTGTATGCAGAACAGGCACAGATTACCCTAACTCCTAAATGGGTGAATCAAGTAACAGGAGAATATAAATGTGTTCATTTAATTTATTGAATGAATGACTGATTTATCTGTTTATTCATTTATTTTACATTGTTTACTGGGGTGAGGCGTAAAACACTCAATTTGTTTAGTTCAATGTGTTTACCAGGTAAAGCACTTGCTCCTTCAATGTACCATTATCAGGCTTAAGTCCATGAGAATCATAAAGTGAAAACAAGGTTAGTCCTGGAGTTGAAACATAAATTAAGTGTATAATTAAAGATAGTTACATGCACAGTTCTCTCAAGGATTAACAGATAAAGGGATATTTACAATGATGACAATGTTAAATACAGTTAATTACATACAGAATTGCCTTTGTTATGTCTTGTAACTTCATAAAATTTGATCACAACAGCTTAGCTGGAATATTTCACAAGATATGACATCATTACCAGTGAATCAATTGCAGTGGGTATCCTTAATGGCACGCAATTTGAAGGCGGTCAAATACAGTATATGACAGTTATCTGTACATGACAATTATTTCATTTAACAGAACTATATTAGGACACAGATACTTGCCAAAATGATTTCACAGACATAAGATGCAACCAAGAGCAAACCAAGTCCTATGCACGAGGGAATGCACGGTCCAAACCAAGTAAAAAGCACCAAATACACCAGCAAGGCAGCACGGAGTTCAATATATTTATTAGTACTTGTATACTAATATAACAGACTAGTTTCGGCAAACAGCCTTCTTCAGTGTAAAACAGTATAGTCAAGTTCCTTTGAGTCATCTGTTTAAATACATAGCAAGAGCCAATGAAAAATTGAGCTCATGAATATTAATGAAATTGAAACATATTGTTTTATATAAAAAAACTTAATGTTTTTCTCATACAAATATACATAGGGTAACATATATAATGATAAAGTCAGTCCTGAGCAGAGAAGATAGCAACCCCAAATAAATACATACATATAATCTGACAAGTTGTTAGTATAATATAGCATATCTGTCTGGCCATATAATCATATTCATATTTATCTTTTTATTCTGTACTTTAATAACCACTGGCCCTGGATATAAAGCCTATATTCGTCAACAGCACCAAGGGGTTGCTATCTTCTCTGCAAGTAATCCCTGGGGTATATCTGCGATCTCCCATCCATTGGTCAAGATTCCTCTTGAACAAGGCCAGCGAGGTGCTCTGCCTCACATGTACCGGGATTTTGTTCCACAGCATAGGGAGTCTCTGGGTGATGAATCTGTCCCTCCAGCACGTTCTATTTATAACCGTGTCAAGGTTTAAGTCTCCCGCCCTTGTGGTTCTGAGGGATCTAGATTTTTTGAGGTGAAGCATATTCATCAAATCTGGGTTTGACATGGCCTTATATGTCAGGCACAGGTCACCTCTGAGCAAACGGTATGAGACTGAATAAAGCTGGAGTTCTTTCAGTCGGGCAGCATAAGACATATTTTTGAGACCCTTTATCCTTTTGGTGAGGAACTTTTGGGGCCTTTCCAGCTGCTGCAGGTGTCGGGTCAGATACATTCCAAATGGGGCATTGTACTCAATCATAATATCTGCAAATAGAGCCAGCTTTTCTTGACTACCATACCAATTACATCCTTAAATTTCTGAGTACCTTATTTTCTTTGCCAATTGTTCTATATATAATGCAACTAAAGGGGAAAGAGGACAGCCCAGCCTGGTTCCTCTACTCAAAAAGAAATTATCAGAGGGGACCCCACCCACTTTAATTTTTAGCTCTGATCCCTCATATATTCTCCTAATCAACCTTATATTTTTTTGTTCAGGAAATGCAAATGCTTCTATTGCCCTGCTCATTAAGTCCAAGCTTACTCTGTCAAATGCTTTCTCTGCATCAAGATCCAACAACAAAGGCATTTTCTTATACTCTGCTTCCCTCTGGATCATCACTGTTCTGTTAATGTTGTCAAATGTTTGCCTCCCCTCCACAAAACCACACTGATCCATATCAATTTTGGCATTACTTTTGCCATTCTTTTAGCCATTATAAACAAAAACAATTTAAAATCATGGTTTAGTATTGAAATGGGCCTGTATGAAGCTGGATCTGATGGATCTTTGCCCTCTTTAGGTATTACAGCTACCACTGCTTTCTTCAAGGATGGCAGTATTTCTCCTCCTCTTAAAATACTGTTAAACAAAGCCTTCCAGATCCTTATCAGTTTTTCCTTGCAGGCTTCCATACTTCCACAGGAATACGATCTATTCCTGGGGAATTTCATGTAGATTGGTTATATATTACCATGTTTATCTTATCTCCTCCTATACTAACCATTAGCAATTGAGCCTCATCTACCTCTAACCTTGGCATATTTAATTCTTCCATAAACATTTCCATTTGTATCTTTTCTTGATTTCCATATTTCTCTACTTTATAGAGACTTTCACAAAATTTCTGAAATATTTCGAATACCATAAAATGATCCGTTGTTAGCTTCCTTGTTATAGGCTTCCTAAGCTTGGCGACAGCACCTTCTACTTTATGTTATTCTGTTAAAAGTTTATGTGCTCTAGTGTTATTTCAAAAAACAGTTGCTTAAAAGCAATCTCTCTAAACTTGAATATATTATGAGGTAATCCTTATTTTCTGCTTGGCATTCTGCAGTTGATGGTCTTCTTTTTCTGTGAGACTCCGCCTGCTCCGCAATACTTTAAGATTTGTCAGTCCCTCTAATAATTCTTGTTACTTAACCACAGCTCTTTTATTTCCACCCTATTTTAAACTCCATCTAAATTTTATCCTACTCCCTAGCTATAATCTCCTCTACCTGTACCCACGCTTTAAATTCCTTTCCTTTCAACAGATAGGGGGCAAAGCGCCAGTGTCTCATTTTTATTTCATTACCATATTTTTCTATTTATTATTGGCACATGATCTGAAATAGTTATTGGGTAAATATCAAGATCTTCAATTAACTACACATGTTCACGTGAAATGTAAATTCTGTCTAGCCTTGCCCAGTTTTACTCCAAACTCCTATTACTGAACTCACATCTTCCGTGGCAAATATTTCCATAAATTTCTTCAAAAATCTACTCTCCTTTGTTATATTTTCCCTTATGGGCTCCCCAACACATCTTCACTGCCACAAATCAAATTCCAGTCCTCACCTATTAAATAATATTCCTTGCTGAAAAATTAAAATTTTTACAGAATTTCCTTAAGCTCCATTATAGCAGTTTTAGATAGAATATAAATAAATGCCAGTGCAATCCTACTCCCTTGCCAATAGTCCCTTAGCACTACAAATCTGCCATTATCTTTTTTATCCTCTTTTATCACTATTGGAGCTCCTCTTGCAATTAATACAAGTGCTCATCTTTTCCTTTGACCCACATATTCCACTGAATAACCATAACTTAAAAATAACTGAGAAACTTTACTTTATAGCATGCAAAAAGATATACAGCGCAAAAATAGTACTATTAAAAAAAAGTTTTCTTCATTTACAGTTAACTTTCCCCACTCTCTTCCCCAGCTCAGATCCTTGTGGTATTCCACTGGTAAGTGGTCTAATGGTGGAGGTGCAGTCCCCATCTTTGACAGTGTGTGTTCTGTTGGTGAGGCAGTTGGCTATCTATCTAATAATGTATGGGTTAATTTGCAGATGAGAGATTTTCTTTATTATACATGAATGGGGATACTGTCAAAGGCCTTGGATAACTCATCATAGACGGAATATCTTGTTATCCCTCATCCAGGTGTTTGGGGTCAGTATCAAAGATGTCCACTAGGTTTAGTAAGCAAGATCTACCCTTGAAAAACCAAAATGGGTCAGGTCAGGTGTGTTGAAGGTCACCTATGCCCTTGTGGATAAGGTCTATGCTGATTCCTTCCCTAGCCTTGCAGATAATGCTTTTTGGGCTTACGGGTCAATAGTTCTAGTTCTGCATGTTACCAGATAGTTGCGCATTGCATATCACACAACATCTGATATTAATTTCTGTAGTGTTGGTGATGTATGGTTGGAAAAAGTACTGAGACACCAGGGTTGCAGTGCCTGGGGAGAGGCAACACATGGCTGTATTGTAAATATGTGACATATTGTTAGATAGGCCCTTCAGTTTATGTTTCCACATGTAATTTCATGTCATAGACAGGAAATCGACAGTAACCAGTAGTAATACATAATAATACTCACTTTTCCATAGCGCAGCAAGTAGTGGGTTTGTGTGATGCTTGGCAAAGTGCTTGCTCATGCGAGATACTGTACACATTTCTAATACTATTCATGTTTGTGCACAGCTAAGCAGTGTGCAAACGTGAGCTGCATTGCTGAAGTCCAAGAGCTAGTACAGAGTCTTTGAAACACACCTCCTGCTTAACTGATTCTTTGGCAGCAGGTGTAAATGCATTGACACATTTATTTTTGAGCCCAGATGATACTGGGTTGGAATCCAGGTGTATCCAATACTTTTAAATAAAAATTGATAATGCAATCATATGAATTCTTTATAGTACATGTGTTGCTGTTTTTTGGCATTGAGCTGAGGTAACCACAGCATTTTTCCACTATTCACCATCATTGTGCATTGGTGCATGATGCATATCTCTGCACAAACAGAGCCCAAAAAATGAAGGGACCCATTGCCTTTTCTGCTACTTGTGTGTGTTGTGTGTGATTCTAGTTTTTGACAAGATTAAAGGTGTTAAAATGGGGTAGATAAGAAAGTGGTTAAATGGGAAGCAAGCAGGGGGAAGAATTAAGGGAAAGCAGTACAGGGATGTGCAGGAGGGAGTTAGGAAAGAACCTTAGCTATCAATTACTTTAACAGTGTAAACTGAAAATATGTGCAGAATATTAACTGAATTTGGACGGTCACCTCACAAAGAAGGGTGACCACAATGTAAAATGTTGTACAGCCAATTGGACAGAATCAAGTTTGTCAAGAAGACATGTTTGCGAGAATTATGTATGGGATGATTTTTTTTGTGGGATGGATGCCCTTTTTTTTGTTTTTATTTCATTAAAAAAGTAATGTTGGAGAAGAGGTGTAGGTATGTCTAGGTGAGGTAAGTTGGGTAGATGAGGAAGCCACTGCAAGCATACAAGACAAAGAAGACAAGAGACAGGGACAGTGATGGATACAAAAGTTTAGAGGACAGCATGACTGGGGTGAGGGAGTGGATAACACAGGCCCATGCCTATCGAGCTTGGACATAGTGAGAAACGAGTCCACAGGACTGTCATCCCTGTCACTTTACTCCACTGGTAGCTGGAGTGCTTGACGGCAACTCTCCCCCTCCTATGTACCCTGAGGGAGAGCAGCCTCTCCATCCGACATAGGTGTACACCAATGGTGTGGCGCACCATCTCTGGCAAGTCACTGCAGGTAATGAAATCACTGCCTTTGTCACTGCTCCCAGAGGGTACCACTGCACCAGCTTCCAAGGCAGGACTACTTGAGGGTTCAGCTAGTACAGGGTTGGCTCACAGACATGCTGGGCATCAGTGCTGGAGTCGGTGGAGTGGGGGCAGGTTGATCCACTGGGGCTGGCCTATCTCGCTTTGCTGTAGAGCATTTAGTGATGTGGTATACATGGATGACATGGAGACATTTTTATGACACGTAATAGAAAATAAAAAAAGAGAGATAATGGTTGGTGGTGAGAGAAAAAAGAGAAAATTAGTACCATCATGTGTGACATACAATGCATTAATACAACTATACAAAACTTAAGTATTACATTTAAGTATACCTCTTAAAAGACAGACACTATACTACAGATTGCTGAAAGTAATCCTTCAAATGTCCATATATTCCACATATGCATGTTCCAATTATACAGTTTACAGCAGGGCATTTCCGCCACTGGTGTAGAGTTTTTAATTTAATGTAAATATTATTGAAGAAATAATAGTATCGGATACTTGTGAATTGTGGTATTTGAATCTCAACCTCTGACTACAGTCTAATATTGGACTATTATATTGGGTCTGTGCTAAAGACTAATGCATGTATGCTTGTTTTTACAGTTGGGATATGCATGCTCAATTTGATACAACTCTATACAATATCAAAAAAGCTATCTTTAATTTTTAATGCTACAAGAACACTACTCTTCTGCTGCATACATACCAATAACACAAAAAAATTCCCAAAGAATGGAGCTGCACTAACCAAGCCAACAGAAAAAATTCTACTGTACATGTAGAACTGGAATCACCAGGAATCCAAATACCATTCTTTTAGCGAAAAACAGCTTTAATATCGTTTTCGTCTCAGACAGACTTCAACAGAATAAAATTCAACAAAAAACTTGCATCTTATATACAACAAAACCTAATAACATAATGACCTAATTAACTAAACAATTAAATTATTATTTATCATCTTAAAAACATAAGTACAAAAATGCAAAAAGACAAAGATACAAAAATATTTACAAAAATGCTGTTAAAACTATTATAAAACCTAACAATATTATATTGTTAGGTTTTATAATAGAATTTTAACAGTATTTTTTGTAAAAATGTTTGTATCTTTGTATTTTTGCATTTTATAATTATGTTTTCAAGATGATGTTAATTAATAATTTGATAGTTTAATTAGTTATTAGGTCATTATGTTATTAGGTTTTTGTTGTATACAAGTGCTAGTTTTTTGCTGAATTTTATTCTGATAAAGTCTCTCTGAGAATAAAGCAACATTAAAGCTGTTTTTCGTTAAAAGAGTGGTAGTTGGCTTCCTGGTGGTTCTAGTTCTACCTGTACATTGGAATTTTCTTGTGCATACATACCACTTGCTTCCCCCAGTCTTGCCAATCTAGCCCCGTGGGCTCAGACACTGCATTCCCAATCATTGGCAGCTGGGGAAAAACAGAACAGAAGACAATTATGCATACCAGTTCTGCCTATATTCATCTTTCCAAGTCTTACAAGTACTCTCTGTAGTTGATACTTACACAGGTGTGGGATGTCCTCAGTGCTAAATTCCTCTACACAACATTTGAAAGTATCCATCTTCCACC
This sequence comes from Protopterus annectens, assembly GCF_019279795.1. Taxonomy (NCBI): domain Eukaryota; kingdom Metazoa; phylum Chordata; order Ceratodontiformes; family Protopteridae; genus Protopterus; species Protopterus annectens. The sequence goes on from NC_056727.1 coordinate 1,212,582,384, forward strand.
TTTGTAGGTCATTAAAATGATGCCTGCATTGCTCTCCAGTGTGTGGAATACCAGTGGCACTGGATACGGCCTGGGCTAAACTATTCTATGTTTTAGATTTGTACTGGGAGTCAGAATAGTCCCCCTGCAGGAGCCTTGGCTGTGGTGCTTTACTAGGAGTCCACTGGATATCCTGGACTCCTGAACACTCCACCTCTGTGCCATAAACCTGGCATCTACCCCACTAACACCTGTCATATCCACCAATGGATCTACAGCAATGAAGACTGATGCTTTCCTGCCAATTCCAGTTATCACATTTATTGGGGTGTACAGTCCCAAGCAACACATTCGTGCGATGGTAATCGAACAGCATCCATGCCAAGCAGTGAGGAATTATTCTTCATTCTTAGCAGGTTGGGACAGCATCCCTAGCACCATCTCTCCTGGGTGGCTCAAAGGAGAATATTCTTCAGAACAGTGGACCCAAAGGAGGTTCTGTTCCTGGAGGCCAAATCAACTTTGTAATGAGTGATAAAGGTATGAGGCCTTGCCCATGTTGCTGTAGCACAAATGGTATCAACTTGCAGTCTCACCCGAAAGACAGAAGAGGTTGCACTGGCTGTTGTAGAATGACCTTTTACTTTATGGGAAAGTTCTTTGTTTCGACATGGTAAGTAAAGGTAACACAATCTGAGAGTCATTTCGAAAGTATGACTTTAGACACAGGAGCAGCTTTCTTTGAGTCTGAAAAGGATACAAATAATTGGTCAGATTTTCTGAAGTCCTTGGTACTAAGTAGGTAGAAACATAATTCCCTATGTACATCAATTTGGTGCAGCATATACTCTGCCTAGTTGCCATAGTCGGGGGGGGGGGGGGGGGGACTGGCAGTTCTATGGATTGGTTCAAGTTAGATCCGGAGCATACTTTGGGTAAAAAGGATGGGTTTGTTCATAGGGATACTCTGCCTTTGTGGAAAAGCATGTAGGGGGGCTTTATTAACTCATTACAGCCGACTGATGCCTAATAATTTCAAAACCATGCTACATACAATGTACCAGAATATTTTATCTTGAAGCATATATGATGGCAAAAACAATTGTATTGATATTAGACCTATGTCAATGAGTATTTGTTAACACTGTAAGGTGATAACTTCATTTTTCAAAGGATGAAGCCACACCCACTGGGAGTTAAAGGTACACACTCAAAAGAACTGTACTGGAGGGAATGAGTTAACATTGCTTGCAGCTCTGAAACTCTTCTAGCAGAAGTAATGGCTATCAAAAGCATCGCCTTCCAAGTCAAATACTTGAGATCGCTGGATGATGCAGGCTCGGATAGAGGAAGAATCAAACAGGATAAGACAAAATTCACTTCCCATGGTGCTGGAGAGGGCTTTAATGGGTAGTCTTCAAAAAAGAGTACCTTTAAGAAGCACTTTGCAAGTCTGTGGGACATCACACTGGGGCCTGATTCACCTAGATGGAAATTAGATATCACTGCTAACTGAACTTGAATAGTAGCTGCAGCTGCATCTTCATTAACTAGCTTTGTTAAGAATTCAAGAATGGATGCTATTGGGACAGAGAAGGGATCAATGCAATTATTCAAGGCTCATGAAGAAAATCTTTTCCATTTGCTTATATATAGCTTTCTTGTCAAAGCCTTATGAGACAAGATCAGGATATGTTTTACTGACAGAGGAAGGTTAGGGAGCCTGGCTATGTTTGGAACTGGAGCAGCCACGCTGTCAATTTGAGGGTTTGAAGGGAGGGGTGGGGAGTCCCTGGTGCATGAGTCAGGAGGTCTGAAACTCCTGGAAATGAAGCCCAAGGAAGGGGAACCAGATTTGATGAGGCCAGTGTGGGGCGACGAGTATCAAGTTCCTTCCCAAGAAACTGACTTTCTAAAGAACTTTGGGTATCAACCGAAAGGGGGAAAGAGTAGAGGAGACCAGAGGGCCAATCATGTACAAGTGCATCCCTTGATGCCTCCCTCAGAGGGGGGATAAGGGCAGAGTAGCTGCTGCATTTGGCATTCACTGATGTAGCAAAAAGGTCGCGCAAGGCTGGCCCCATTTGTGGGCAATCGTTTCCGTTACTTCTTGTTTTAGGGACCACTTGTAAAGAATCAGAATCGTTCTGCTGAGTCTGTCTGCTATCACGTTGGATTTCCCCAGGATGTGCATTGCTATCAGTGCTGGGAGGAGGTCACCCACTGCCACACTCTCAAGGCCTCCCGACAAAGGGGGGAAGACCTGGTTCCTCCTTGTTTATGTACCACACAACTGACATGTTGCGTGTCTGTATTCCAATAGTTCCTAGCAGGAGAGAGTCTTGGAATGCTTGCAACACTAAAAAGAATCACTCTCATCTCTAGGACACTGACGTGCAAATGGGCCTCGTGATCCTGCTAAGTGCCTTGGACTGTCCTTCCCAGATGATGCCCCCTCCCCAAACTGGGAAGCATTCATGGTCACTGTAGCTAATGGCTGTGGAAGAACAAAGAGTTGACCTACTGTCACATGAGTGGAGTGAAGCCACCAACAAAGGTCTTTCTTGCAAGATCCTGTTATCAAATTTTGGTGGGACATGGGTAGTTCCTGCATGGACCACTGAGTGAACAGTAGCCACTGCAGAATTCTCATATGCAGACGTGCTAATGGAATCATGGTTATTGCTGCTGCCATGGTCCCCATCCCAAACTCTTTCAGGACTGTTCTTGCTTGTACTTTTTTCTTGGAAAGTAGGTCTAGGACCAGATGTCATAGGACTTGAAACCTTTTGGAGGGACGTTTTGCCATCATTTTTGTTGTATCTAGATCTGCTCCTATAAAAATGATATGCTGAGATGGCAACAAGGCAGATTTTTCATAGTTTATTGTGATTCCTAGGTGACAGCAGAGATGTAAAGTGGTGTCTCTCGCTTTCAATAGCAGATGCTAGGTAATGGCGGTCAGCAGCCAGTCGTCTAGGTATGGAAACACTCGAAATCCTAGGCATCTCAAGTGAGCTGCTACTACTGCCATACACTTGGTGAACATTCTGGGGGTTGCAGTGAAGCCAAAGGGCAGAGCACGGAACTGGTAATGACAGACTCCCAGACTAAAGCGCAAATGACTCCTGGACTGGCAGTCCATTTTTATATGGTAGCACACATACTGGAGGTCTATAGAGCACATCCAATCATCTTGTCCCAGGAAAGGGAGTATTGACTGCAGAGTTATCATCCAGAACTTCGACTTTCTTACTGATTTGTTTAATTTGCTGAGATTCAGGATGGGTCTCCAGTCCCCCGTTTTCTTTGGAACTAAAAAGAACTTCAAGTAAGTTCCAGAACCTATTTGGTCTGCGGTACTATTTGGATGACTCTTTTGTCTAGCAACTTTTGTATTTCTAGAGTTGCCTCTTCCCTTTGACTGGGTGGAACATCTGGGATATTTTTTGCATCTGGGATGGGGTAAGAAAAGGGTATGTAGTAACCTCTGGATATGATGCTTTGTACCCACTTGCCTTTTGTTATTGTTAGCCAAACTTCTGGGTACAAAGATAAGTGGCCAACTGCCTCCAGAGATTGACAGGTGGGCTTCCTTTCTGAAAGGGCTTACCAAGGAATGCTTCCCTGTCACCCAGGTTTTGCGGACCCCCTCTGCTGTGTGGTCGGTGTCTTCCATTAGTACTTCCCCCTCTGCCCGTGGGGGAAGAATCACCACGCGAGTCCTGGAAAGCTCTCGGAGATTTTCAAAACCACATTTTCCCTCCTTTTTGACCCTTTGGATAAGGTCTGGTAGGTAGGGGAAAAAAAGGACTCCTATGGCAGAGTCTCTTTCCTTCTTGTTCCATTTTCCTCAGTATTTCTTGCCCCAGATGTCAGGTGCCCCCAAAAGGGTAGGCTAAAAATATGTCAATAAAACATGCATGCACCAAAGTATATATATTTTGCCTTCATCTACAAGCAAATACACCACATAGGTTGTATAGAATAGAGAAGTACAGATAAGTTCCAGCAAAGCAATGGGGGATGGCGGGTGGGTAACCTGGACTGCAACAGTGAATACACTCGAACATCTACATTTATGGTAAGTGTACACAACTGTACTATGTTCTTCGTGTTTCACTGTTGCAGTCATTACAATTGGGATGAATCCCAAAGCTAAGGTTGGGAGGCTGGAGCTAAATAGCATTAGGAGTGGCTATTAGGCCCTGCAGAACTGCAGTGGCAAAGCCTTCCCTGGATTTAGAGTAGAGTGGTAAGTGATAGTGCTTTGTGAAGGTGTGCACTGAACTCCAAGTAGCAGCCTCTAAAATGTCTTTGGTTGGTACTCCCCTGAGGAAGGCTGCTGAAGTGGCTGCTGCTCTGGTTGAATGTGGCCTAATGCCCTTAAGTACTGGTTTGACATGTTGTGAATAGCAGAAACGAATGCAGTGGCCTATCCACTTTGAAATAGTCTGCTTTGAGACAGCCTTTCCTTGTGATCCTGCAGCATATCCCACTAGTAATTGCTCTGTCTTTCTGAAAGATTTGGTTTTGTTCAAATAGAAGCGTAGCGGTCTGTGTGTGTCCAAAGAATGCAGAATTCTCTCCCCCTTGTTCTGTGGGTTTGGATAAAAGGTAGGCAGATGAATAGTGTGGTTAAGGGCCACACTGGGCACTACCTTAGGCATGAATGTCGGGTTTGTCCTCAGAGAAACACTGTCTGGATAAAAAATGATAAAAGGTTCCACAGCCATGAGTGCCTGTAGCTCTGAGACTCGTCTTGCAGAAGTTATTGCTAGGAGCAGAGCTGTTTTCCAAGATAAAAACTTTATATCAGCTGTAGCGGCTGGCTCAAAGGGAGGTAGGGTGAGTTTTTCCAAGACATAATTGAGGTCCCATGCAGGTATTGGTGATCTCCTTGGAGGCCTTAAATTTTTGGCCCCTCTGAGGTACTGCCTTAATAAAGGATGCAAAAAGATTGGTGGCTCTGTGTTGTAATGAGCCGAAATGGCAGAGGCATGAATTTTTATAGATGAAAAGGATAGGCCGTTGTCCAGCATCTCAGTCAAGTATTGCAAAATTTGAGGAATGTTTGGTACAGCTGTGTCAATTCCTTGTGCCTGGTTCCAAGCACAGAATCTCTTCCATTTTCAAGCATAGGATTTTCTAGTACTAGGCCTTCTGGCCTCCAAAATGACATCCATCACCGCTTTAGTGAGAGGTGTGCTTTGTATGACTACATTATCCGCCATGCTGCCAGATTTAAGGTTTTGAGTTGGCTGTGCAGGATCTGACTGTTCTGCTGGGACAGTGGATGAGGCACTTGAGGTAAGGTCCAGGCTGGGCATTGAGACAAGTTCCTTAGGATTGGATACCAGTACTGGCGTGGCCAGTCTGGGGCAATCAGTATAATTTTTGGCTTCTCCTGTCTGACCTTTAGGAGTACCTTGGGGAGGAGAGGCAAAGGAGGAAAGGCATATACTGTTAGGGCATCCACTTTCCATGCTTGTCTGTGATAAGTCCTTGTGCAGAATCTCCTCAGTTGGCAGTTGTGAGGTGAGGCAAACAGATCTATGTCCGGGCATCCCCATTTCCTTCTTATCATGCTGAAGACTCGCGGATCCAATTTCCACTCGTGGGGATCCATGAGGTTTCTGCTTACTTCGTCTGCCAGAGTATTTATCTTTCCTGGCAGGAATTGTGCCTGCAGATGTACTTGGCAAGTCAATGCTGTGTCCCACAAAGTCATGGCTAGTCTGCAAAGGGGGTAAGAATGAGTGCCTCCCTGTTTGTTTATATACCACATGACCATGGTATTGTCTGTCTTTATCAGTAGTTGTCCCAGATGAAGTAGGTCCTCGAAGGCTGTCAGAGCATTTTGAACAGCTAGCATCTCTTTTTGATTGATATGTAGATGCTTTTGGTTTGCGGACCATGTGCCTTGAATACATCTTCCTGCCATGTGGGCTCCCCAGGCATAATCCGATGCATCCATTGTTAAAGTCTGTGTGGCTGGGGGTAGAGTGAATGGCTGTCCCTTGTTCTGGTGACAGGCCTTCGCCCACCATCGAAACTCCTGTTGCAGGCAGGGAATGAGAGTAACTATTGTTTCCAGGCTGTGGCAATGTTGAGTCCAAACACTTTTTTATATACCATTGAAGTTTCCTCATATGCAGTCTTGCATATGGAATTAGTAAAATGCAGGATGCCATGAAGCCCAAAGCCTGCAGAATTTTTCTTGCAGATAACTGGGCCTTTGTTGCCAACAGTTTGAAATAGGTAGTCAGTTGCCTTTGTTTGTCTGACGTGGGATAAGCCATCTGGGCAGTTGTATTTAAGCTTGCACCCAGGAATATTATCTCTTGAGAGGGTACTAGTTTTGATTTCTGTTCGTTGACTGTGTACCCTAGGAATGGTAGTAATCTTTTTACAAACGCCAGATGCTGTAGTAGAATGTCCTTGTTCTCTGCTTGAATGAGGCAGTCGTCCAAGTAAGGATATATTTGTATTCCTCTGTCTGCAGTATGCAATTACTGGTGCCAGGCACTCTGTGAAGACCCTGGGCGCAGTAGATAAGCCAAAGGGCAGTGCAGAGAATTAGTAATGCATTGAGCCAGCTTTGAATCTGAGGTATCTTCTGCATGTCTGTCTGACTGGGACATGCAGGTATGCCTCTTTTAGATCTAAAGTCACAAGCCAAGCCTTCTTGCCCAACATGGGCAGAAGCTGCTGTAGGTCAACATTTTGAATTTTGGAATATCCAGATATGTGTTTAGAATAGATAGGCCCAGTATTGGTCTCCAGGCTTTGTCCTTTCAGGGTACCAGGAAGAGTCTTGAATAGAATCCTTGCCCCTGCTCTTGTTCTGGTACTTGTTGAATGGCCCTCATGTCCATGAGGGATGAGACTTGTTTTTGTGCCTCTGCCCATTGATGTTTTGGCAGGTCTGGCCAACCGTTTGCCCTTGGCAGGGTATGGAAGTGAAACTTGTAGCATTGTGATACTATGTTTAAGACCAATTTGTCCTGGGTTATTATGTGCCAGTTTTGATAAAAAAGTGATGGCGCTGCCAGAAGATAAGTGCTTGGCGCAGGCAGGGTGAAGTCACTGGGACTGTTTCCTGTATGGCTGTGATTCGTCTTCTCCAGTTTTGGAGGTAGAAGCACCCCATTGTTTAGACCTGTATGAACCTTGGGGCTGAGATCTGCCTCTAGGGCATCTATATCTGCCCCTTTGTGGCCTGACACTGGAAAGGACCAATTCTTTGTAGGCCAGTGCCTGCTAAATCTTGGTGGCTGTACCTGTAAGAAATCCTTGACTGTTTGCATAGATTTAGCTTTGTCCTCCATTTTCTTTAACACCTCTTCTTCCTTAACACCAAAGTATCATGATGTAATGGAGCATCTAATAATTTTGCTTTAACATGATCAGGTAATTTTGTTCCTTTAACCAAGCATGCCTCCTAATGACAGAACCCGTGACTGCGGCCCTGCAGGAGGCCTCCAGAGAATCAAAACCACATTGCAAAGTATGCTTTCCAACTTGTTCAGCTGCATGCAATAAATCCTGCATTTCTTTGTTTTTTGCACATTCAGAATTTATCAACATTTTCTGTTTAAGCAGTGACATGATATATTGCTGATATTTGAGCATATGAAACTGACAATTTAAAGCCGTTATAGCCAAGGTAGCAGAAGTGTAAATCTTTTTTCCCCATCTGTCCAGTGCCCTAGAATCCCTGTCAGAGGGGGTAGGGTTTTTTGTAGTGGAAGCCTTGACCCCTTTGGGACCCTGAGAAATAGTTTCTGGGTCAGCAGCAGGGTTTTTGAAAAGGAATTTATGAGAGCCAGGAACCCTGTAGTATCTATGCTGCTTAACAGGAACTGGAGGCAAGGAGTCAGGGGTCAAACTGGACTATGAAAATACATCATCTGCAATGTCTAACAGGTGGAACAGCTAGGGGCCTGTGTTGTGGTAGTAAAAGGAAGTCTCTGAGCCTTAGATTCTGAATAAAAAAGCTCCATCATGGTATGTAAAGTTTCCCCAAAAGAATAATCCTCAGGAGAAGAGGCTGAAGGGATAGATTCTTCAGCATCAGAATCCTCATAGGGAGGAAGAGAGTATTCCTGATCAGAAGATGAATCAGATGAAATGGAAACCTGATCTGAAGATTCATATTCTGTCTCTTGCCTAGGCCTCTTATCAGGAGGGGGATGGGAACCCCTGATCAATGTAATTAGGTCCTCGGCCATTTTGAGCGTCTGTTTTTTGGGCATGGAGGCCTTTCCATGAGGCTGTTGTACTTGTTTCTTTGTCTTTAAAGGTGCTTTAGTCTTTGCCTTTGAAGCTGAAGTCGTTTTAACATATAATTGAGTAGGTCTGAAAACACCCTCAGAAGCCGATGCCTGCTCAGCGGCTCCGGACCTATCTGAGGGAATAATTTCTGATGGTCTAATACCTTGAGCTTCCAGCAGCCTGGTAGACTCCACGTGGGTGTCAGTAGCAGCCTGCGAGTCTAAAGTAGCGGTCGTTAGGGGCTGTGAAGGCGCCTCACTGAGAACCGGCGAACCAGCGACTGGCTTAGAAGAAGCCTTGTTGTCTGTTTTGGACCTCGGATGCCTGTCCTTTTCTTTGCGTTTCTTGTGAATTCCGGTAGTCGGATGGCTATCCGACGACATTGTATAGTTAAATCTTCTGCCAAAATAGTGAAATGCGAAATCGTACCGATGCTTAATAGGGCGTTGGTTAAATCTACCACAAAACTGACAACTAGCAACGTCGTGGTCAGGGCCTAGGCAAGGAATACAGTAAGAATGAAAGTCCTTACGAGGTATTTGTTTCCCACAAGAAATACAATTATTAACTTTTTCTGACATCGGTCTGGAGCAAGAAAAAAATTTCCCCAATGGGGTATTTAGCTTTTAGTGAAGACTTCGGATCTGAAATTCGAACACGAAAATCTCAGGAGTCGGCCAACCAACACTTGCGAACTGCTTTTGCTTCGGGCACCACGTGGCAAGAAAGACTGAGGAAAATGGCATCGGCTGCATCTTTTATACCCCTGGCGCACTGACGTCAGGGAAGAGGCAACAGCAACTGACGCCGGACTTAGACTTTGGAATTCAGGCCGACTGAGGGTAGCCTGCCAGCAGGATAACCCAATTGTAATGACTGCAACAGTGAAACACGAAAAACATCCTGTTATGATTACCACTTGCAAATATACAGCTCTGTTTTACCTGTGTTTCTTCGTCATTCTTCAGTTATCTGACCAGTAATCTGAGACATGCTGTGTGTAAGCCATTCTATATCACTGTGCTTAAATGTGTGAGGATAGTAAATGGAAATAATACCATATGCAGTTGCCAACAAATGAACGGCAGGTTGGATGTTAAGAAATACAACCTTTGAATTGTGTGCTGCTTACTTTTATTTCCAACCTTACATCTAACACTTTATAGATCTAACCTGACACACCCAGAGGATGTAAGGCAGAATTTTTCTTGCAGGGAGATGGGACTTTTTTGCCAGTAATTGAAAATATTGAGTTAGTTGAACTTGTTTGTCTGGCGTGAGGTAAGCCATCTGGGCCGTTGTATTTAAGCTGGCACCCAGGAATGTAATCTGTTGTGAGGGCACTAGTTTTGACTTCTTTTCGTTTACTGTGTACCCTAGAGAAGTTAACCTTTTTACAAATGACAGATGCTGTAGAAGGATGCCCTTTGTATCTGCATGAATGAGGCAGTCGTCCAGGTATGGATATATCTGAATTCCTTTTTGTCTGCAAAAAGCAACTACTGGTGCCAGGCACTTTGTGAAGACCCTGGGCGCAGTAGATAAGCCAAAGGGTAGTGCAGAGAATTGGTAGTGCATTAAACCAGCTTTGAATCTGAGGTATCTTCTGCAATTTTGTCTGACAGGGACATGCAGGTATGCCTCTTTGAGGTCCAGAGTAACAAGCCAAGCGTTCTTGCCAAGCATGGGAAGAAGCTGCTGTAAAGTCAACATTTTGAATTTCGGAATATCCAGGTAAGTATTTAGAATTGAAAGGTCTAGTATGGTCCTCCAGGTTTTGTCCTTTCTGAGGACCAGGAAGAGTCTTGAGTAAAATCCTTGTCCTTGTTCTTGCTGTGGTACTTTTTGAATAGCTCTCATGTCCATGAGGGCTGAAATTTGTTTTTGTGCCTCTGCCCATTGATTTTGTGGCAGGTCTGGCATTCTTTTTAGCCTTGGTAAAGAATGAAAGTGGAACCTGTAACCTTGAGACACAATATTCAGAACCCATTTATCTTGCGTGATTGTTTGCCAGTTTTGGGAAAAAAGTGCTAGTTTTCCCCCCAAGGGGGCTTCCAAAAGGGAAGTGCTTGGCGTACGAAGGGAAAAGTCATTGTGACTGTTTCCTGTAAGGTTGAGACTTGTCCTCACCTCCTTTTGGGGTTGAGGAGCCCCATTGTCTTTGTCTGTTTGAGCCTTGGGGTTGAGATCTGCCTCTTGGGTGTCTGTATCTGCCTCTCTGCCTCTTGGGCATCTGTATCTGCCTCTCTGTGGCCTGTCTGACACTGGAAAGGACCAATTTTTTGTAGGCCAATTTCTGCTAAATCGAGGTGGCTGTACCTGTAAGAAATCCTTGACTGTTTGCATAGATTTAGCTTTATCCTCCATTTTCTTTAACACCTCTTCTGCCTTAACACCAAACAAGGTATCATGCTGTAAAGGAGAATCCAATAATTTTGCTTTAACATGATCAGGTAAACTCTGTTCTTTTAACCAAGCATGCCTTCAAATCACTGAACCTGTAACTGCGGCTCTACAAGGGGCCTCTAGAGAATCAAAACCACATTGCAGAGTATGTTTTCCCACCTGTTCAACTGCATGCAACAAATCCTGCATTTCTTTACAATCAGGAGCTTCTGAGCTTGCAAGCATTTTCTGTTTTAACTGAGCCATTAAATATTGTTGGTACTTAAGCATGTGAAACTGGCAATTTAAAGCTCTTAGATTCTGAGTAATCCTGACTTTCCCAATGGAAATGCTCCCTCATGGTATGTAAAGTTTCCCCAAAAGAATAATCCTCAGGAGGAGAGGCTGAAGGGATAGATTCTTCAGCATCAGAGTCCTCATAGGGGGGTATAGAGTACCTCTGGTCTGAAGAGAAATCAGAGGAAATGGAAACCTGATCAGAGGAATCATAGTCTGTATCCTGCCTAGTCCTTTTCTCAAGAGGGGGATGGGAACCCCTGATTAGAGTAATGAGGTCTTCGACCATTTTAAGTATCTGTTTCTTAGGCATGGTGGTTTGTCCAGGAGAATGCTGTACTTGTTTCTTTGTCTTTAGTGGTACTGTGGACTTGGCTGTTGTTTTTATGGTAAGTTGTGAAGGTCTGTAAACACCCTCAGAAGCCAATTCCTGCTCAGCGGCTCCGGACCCATCTGAGGGATTAGTTTCCGTTGGCCCAATACCTTGAGTATCCAGAGGCCTAGTTGTCTCCACGTGGGAGTCGGAGGCGGCCTGTGGCTCTGAAGTAGTGGGTATCAGGGGCTGCACAAGCGCCTCACTGAGAACCGGAGAACCGGCGACTGGCCTAGCAGAGGTTTCATAGTCGGTTTTGGGCATCGGATGTCTGTCTTTATCCTTGTCCTTGCATTTTTCAGTATTGCAGTCGTCGGTTGATCCGACGGAATAGTATAATTGAACCTTCTGCCAAAGTAGTGCAAAGCAAACTCAAAACGCCTTTTTATAGCACGTTTGTTAAATCTAGCACAAAACCGACAACTAGTTGCGTTGTGATCAGGGCCTAGGCATGGAATACAGTAAGAGTGGAAGTCCTTATGAGGTATTTGTTTTCCACAAGAAATACAATTATTAACTTTTTCTGACATAGGTCTGAGGCAAGAAAAAAGTTTCCCCAATGGGTTACTTAGCTTTATTGAAGACTTCGGATCTGAAATTAGACTTCGAAAATCTCAGGAGTCGGCCGACCGGCACTTGCAAACTGCTTCTGCTTTGGGCACCGCGCGGCAAGGAAGACTGAAGAAAATGGCGTCGGATGCATCTTATATTACCCCTGGCGCACTGACGTCGGGGAAGAAGCGACAGCAACCGACGCTGGACCAAGACTTTGGAACTCTGGCCACCTGCAGGACCGCCTGACGGCAGGATAACCCAAGTGTGATGACTGCAGCAGTGTAACACGATGAACATCTCTAGCTGCAGGCAAGGAATGATAGGAATCATTGTTTCTAGGCTATGACAAGGTTGACTCCATAACGTTTTAAGTACCACTGAAGTTTCCTCATATGCAGTCTTGCATATGGAATAGAAGAATGCAGGAGGCCATGAACCCCAAGGCTTGCAGTATTTGTCTTGCAGATATCAGGGTTTTTGTGGCCACCTGTTTGAAGTAAGTCACCAAATGAAGTTGTTTTTCTGGCATAAGGAAAGCCATCTGGGCAGTTGTATTCAAGCTTGCACCCAGGAATGTAATTTTCTGAGAGGGTACCCGTTGTGATTTCTTTTCGTTTATGGTGTACCCTAGACAAGTTAGAACCTTTTTTTTACAAACACCAGATGTTTTAGAAGAATGGCCTTGTTTTCTGCCTGAATTAGACAATCGTCCAGGTATGGATATATTTGAATATTTCTTTGCCTGCAAAATGCAATTGCTGGAGCCAGGCACTTTGTAAATACCCTGGGCACAGTAGATAAGCCAAAGGGCAGTGCAGAGAACTGATAATGCAAGTAGCCTGCTTTGAAGTGGAGGTATCTTCTGCAAGATTCCCTGAATGGAATATGCAGGTAAGCCTCTTTTAAATCTAGAGTTGCCAACCAGGCATCTTTACCTAGCATAGGAAGTAACTGGTGAAATGTCAACATCTTGAATTTTGGAATGTCCAGAAATGTGTTCAGAGTAGACAGGTCCAGAACTGGACGCAATGATTTGTCTTTTCTGGGTACCAGGAAAAGTCTGGAATAGAAACCTTGTCCCTTTTCCTCTTCTGGTAGTAGCTGAATTGCTCCCATGTTTAGGAGGGAAAGCACTTGTTTCTGAGCCTCTGCCCACTGATTTGGGGGCATGTCTGGCCATCCGTTTGGAGTTGGTAACGTGTGGAAATTAAATCTGTATCCCTGGGACACTATATTTAAAACCCATTTGTCCTGGGTTATAAGTTGCCAGTTTTTTGCATGAAGAGACCGTTTTCCCCCCAAAGGGGCGGCTAAGAGGTAAGTGCTTGGTAATTTTAAAGGGAAGTCATTGAGACTGTTTATCATAGGGAGGTGTCTTGTTATTTCCAGATTTGGAAGTGGAGGCACCCCATTGCTTAGTTCTGAAAGTCCCTTGGGACTGAAACCGTGTGCTTTTGGAATGTCTGGGTTTGGCTTGAGTGGCTCTGGAAGGAACTGGAAAGGACCAGTTCTTAGTAGGCCAGTGCCAACTAAAACTTGGAGGTTGTACTTGTAAGAAAACTTTCGCAGTTTGCATAGATTTAGCTTTATTTTCCATCTTTTTTAGAAATTCTTCAACCTTATTGCCAAACAGACAGTCCTGCTGCAAAGGAGCATCCAACAATGTTGCTTTAACATGATCAGGCAGAGTTTGCTCCTTGAGCCAAGCATGTCTTCTAAACCCAGACCCAGTAACAGCAGCCCTGCAAGAGGCCTCCAAAGAATCAAAACCACATTGCAAAGTATGTTTTCCAACTTGTTCAGCTGAATGCAATAAATCCTGTAAATCCTTATTTTCCACACAGTCAGAAATCAACATCATTTTCTGTTTAAGCAATCCCATGATATGCTGTTGATATTTTAGCATACGGAATTGACAGTTTAAAGCCCTGATTGCCAAGGTTGCAGAAGTATAAACCTTTTTACCCAATCTATCCAGCACCCTGAAGTCTCTATCAGAAGGGGTAGGATTTTTAGCAGTAGAAGCCTTAATGCCCTTGGGCCCCTGAGAAATTGTTTCAGGGTCCGCAACAAGATTTTTGAAAGGGAATTTGTGGGAGTCAGGAACCCTGTAATATCTGTCTGGCTTACAAGGGGCCGGAGGCAGGGAATCAGGGGCCATACTGGATTCTGAAAACACATCATCAACAATGTCTAGTACAGGAGGTATAGCCAAAGGCCTATGCTGAGGAAGAAGGAAATCCCTAAGCCTCTTTTTGGATTCAGAAAAATCCTGACTTTCCCAGTGGAAATGCTCCCTTAATGTATGTAAAGTTTCCCCAAAAGAAAAATCCTCAGGGGGAGAAGCAAAAGAAAAGGAATCCTCTGCATCAGAGTCCTCATAAGTAGGTATGGACAAATCCTGTTCATTAGAATAGTCAGAAGAAACAGAGTCCTGCTCAGAAGATTCATAGTCAAGTTCAGCCCTAGGCCTCTTAGAAGGTGGGGGGGTTGACTACCCCTGATTAGAGTAATTAAATCTTCAGCCATTTTGATAATTTGTTTTTTAGGCATAGGGGCCTGAACATGTGGCCTTGGCATTGTTTTTTTAGACATAGATTGAGATTTCGACCTTAACATTGAAGGTGGTGTCAGTTTAATATACAAATCTGTAGGCCTGAATACACCCTCAGAAGCCGGTGCCTGCACAGGGCTATGGACCCATCTAAGGTAGAGACATCCCCAGGTTCCATAGGTGAAGCATCTCGTGGCTTACCGGACTCCAAATGGGTCTCAGTAGAGGCCCTCGAATCAGAAGTAGTGGGTATCAGGGGCTGTGAAAGTGCCTCACTGAGTACCGGTGAACTGGCGACTGACTTAGGAGAAGCGTTGTCTGCAGTTTTGGACCTCAACGGTCTGTCTTTGTCTTTTTCTTTGCGTTTTTTCGGTAATCAGGTAGTCGGATGGCCAACCGATGTTATTTCTGGATAATTAAACCGAGAACTGAAACATTTAGAAGCAAAAATGTACTGATGACGGTTTGCACTAATTAAATAAAGCACAAAACCGACAGCAAGGTACGTCGTGGTCAGGGCCTAAACAAGGAATACAGTACAAATGAAAATCCTTATGAGGTATTTGCTTCCCACAAGTAATACAATTATTAACTTTTAGTGACATCGGTAAGGAGCAAGAAAAAGTTTCCCCAATGGGGTACTTAGCTTTTAGTTGAAGACTTCGATTCTGAAACTCGAAAACGAAAATTTCAGGAGCCGGCTGACTGCCACTTGCGAACTGCTTCTGCTTTGGGCACCACACGGCAAGAAAGACTGATGTAATGGCATCGGCTGCAAGTTTTATACCCCTGACGACCTGACGTCATGGAAGAAGGGACAGCAACCAACACAGGACCCAAGACTTTGTTAATCAAGCCGACTGAGGGCAACCTGCCAGCAGATTGCCCAAATGTAATGACTGCAACAGTGAAACACAAAGAACATCAAAGATGAACTGCCACCGCTACCATGCATGGCTCACACCTGTCCAACATACTAAGAAGTAGAGCTAGGCACAGAGCTTGGCTATGTTCATGCAGACACTCAACTCACTGCAATTTTACCTTGGGGACCCCTACAGACACACATACACAACACTTATACACAGTTCAGCTGTGCAGTGTAAACTCATGTTGTCTCACTGGCCCATTTGTTAGTTTACCCAAACGTCTGTCTGCATCTCTTTCTTACAAACACTCACTGACCTTTTGTGTCAGTCTAGGCATCCTGCAACCCCCCCAAACACTTGTGTTTTCTGAACCAAGTGCAGATTTTCAGCTTTTGATTCTACTTTGTTGGGACAAAGGGCAGCTGCGGTGGTGCAGCACTTAGCATTGCCGCCTCACAGCAAGATGTTCTCTGGTTCAATCCTCAGCTGGGGTGCCTTCTGCGTGGAGTCTGCATGTCCTCCCAGTGGTCGCATGGGTGTCCCCCGGGTGCTCCAGTTTTCTCCCACATCCCAAAGACATGCTATAGGTGAATTGGATACTCTAAATTGGCCCTAGGCATAAGTGTGTGTGCCTTCCGTGGAAGGTTAGGCGCCGGGTTGGCAACTCGAAACCGTAAAACTCCATTGCCAAACATGAGCAGACAGGTGATCTGCTGTGTTGACCCCTAACCGGGAAAAGCTGAAAGAAGATTCTATTTTGCTGGGACAATCTTTGAGGAGATTTTCTCTCCAACTGCCTTCCAAAATTGTGGACTTTGGGGTTTATATCACATAATCGAATCACGGAACATCGAACGCTCAAATGAGCGAATTTTCACATAATCAAAGTTCCTGGATTTATTTCACACTACAGTGAAGATCGGGATTTTTGCCCTTTCCTCACTGTAGTGCAATCTCAGAGTAGGACTATATATTTAGCGGGGGGGTGTGGGGGACGCAGCCCTCTACAATACAGTATTCGATGCGAAAATTCACTCATTTGAGAGTTCGATGTTCCGTGATTCGATTATGTGATATAAACCCTGGACTTTGAAGTTTAAGGAAATCATCTGCCCTCTCTTAGATTGTAAGAGAAGGATTTTATATATATATATATATATATATATATATATATATATATATATATATTTTTTTTTTTTTTTGGTATTAGTAATTTAAAGGATTGTGAGGATATCAGAATACAACAAAGAGCCATTTAGCCTTTTGTAGAGTAATACAGTAGCATTCACTAAAAGCAGTAAGTGTTATTAACTCACACATTTTGCTTATGGCTTCTTTATGAATATTAGTGTTCTGACTAGAGTTAAATGTAGTTACAGGAAAGGCATAATCTTCTAAGGCTTGGAATATGAAAATTTTAACCTAGTAATTAGCTAGAATTTTAATATCAGCAGATACCTTCTTCATGGATACAACTGAGAACAATTAACTGCATGTCTAAATCTGTGGAAAAAAAAATGCGCAAAAGTAGGAATCAATAAATGGATGGATGGATGCTCCCACATAAGGCCCATACGTATGTATAACAAGATCTGAGATAACGAGGGCAACACCTGCAGCATCCCCACTTCCCCTCCCACCATACACACATGCACGGCAATTGCAAACCACAGGCCATCAGCAAGAATACCAAGCAAAGTGAACAGTAAAGGGAAACTGAAATTACATTTAACCTCCACATCTGCAAAAAATTCAAACAAATGGAAAATTCACTACAAACTTTCAATATTTTTAAATAATGCAGAAAGCAGCCATCGTTTCAGACATTCATCTGTATAGATAGAACTGCAGTTAAAAGTACTCTTAAAGACTTGAGCACTAAAAGTCTTCCTAAGAACATTGCAAAATCTGTGGAACAAAAACTCAAATGAAGCAAAAAGAAATTTCTCCAGTGGCAAAAACAGCATTTGTACCATTCTTTACACTTGCCAGAATTTATAATGCAACACATTCACATAGAAGAATTTTGCACAAAAGGATTTATATTTTGAGAAAACTACTCTGATTTCTACAGTTAACAAGCTGTGAAAGGAGTCCCCATTTAAAAAAAAAAAAACATATTCCTAGAAGTTTAGTTTCTCATAAAGGACTTGAGTACAACATTGTAAAGATTTTCTTTCAGGTTCATCATGTGTAAGAAGTAAAGATATAACTGTGACCATCAATAAAATCCCGTACCTGTGCAACATAAGGCATGAGGTTATTTGGTATTCCCTGAGGATCCTCACCAATCTTCCCAGAAACATGTGCTCCAATTGGATTAAAGTATCGTAGCAGAACTACATTCCAGTCCTAAATGTAAACAGTAAGCAAAGGTAAATAGGACAAATCAAAAATGCAAAGTATATGCTAAAATTAACCACACACACACACACACACACACACACACACACACACACACACACACACACACACACACACACACACACACACACACACACACCTTAAGCATATAATGCCTGCTAAAAACATTCCACTGCCAAAAGTTTCTGTGCTAGTATAAAAATCTAACATTAAGTTTCCTAAATCACTGGTTACCATTTATTATGGTGTTGTATTTGGGTCTGCAATCATCTAAGAGTCTTTCAAAATAAGCAAGGTTGTCAAGGTACACAATTAAAAAAAAAAAGTATAGATAAATGTTATAATGCAAACAACCTAAAAGCATCATATGCAAACACAATTGTCAGTATGCAAACTAATACTGACCATTTTGCTTTCTGTAAATTCCTCTGTAATACACCTTGGCAGGTGACCATTTTAATAAGCCTAGCTGGTCAACACTCCTTATACCATAGAGTTTGATTTTTATTGCACCTGCACTAATTAAATACAAACCTTTACCACATTAAAATATCCCAATCAGATGACTTAAAAAATCTAATACTTTGAACCAATTAACTGATGACATTATGCTGCAATCTAACATACTGAGCCAACAATGTTGTCATACTCCATAATTACTCAGGCAGTACATAAAAATCTTTTACACAGCCTGCCACAGATAAATAGAGTTCATTAACTCTGTAAAAGGCTCCTGGTTAATCTTTTTCATAGTCATCATAAGCCACCCTTCTCTATTCCACTCCGCAGTATGGGTTCCATTGGATTGGTTGGCATCTGTTTAACCAACCCCATTTGGCCGACTATACAGATAGTTGACAGGTGTGAGAGACTGACAATTCCTGGGTAGGGGAATATTCCCTTTCCCTGGCGACTGTGTGATCTCAGAGTTAGTATACATAATTAGCAGGGGGTGCAGCTCCCACACGGGGGAATAGATGTTGTTTAAGTTTTTTTTTAATATCTGCATGCACTAAGAAGGAACCTCTGCACATGTGTAACAGGAAGTCGATGTTTCAGTTTTCGATGTAGAAGTGGTTCACTTTGAGGGTGTTGACATTCATGTTAAATCGACCGAATGAATATAAATCCTATAGCACATAATTTATAACCTGGTACAAATCATAACTGTACTCTGCAGCACAGAGATCCTAAACTAAAATTTCTTTTTGCTCTGCTAAACCCCTTTACTACTAATCATTTCCCAGAAGTGTGTTGCCCTAAATAATGACAGCTTTTTAGCCAGTTTTACTCAGTCTCTATAGCCTATATACAGCCTGCTATCTCCAAAAAGGCTTGGGATATTCTAATACCAGTTTTGGTGAAAAGTACCAGGCCAGTCAGGTAAAAAAAAAACTTTGTCTGGAATCTGCTACTAACTTTAAATTCAATAATGCAGCTTCTGGTTTTAATACAAAAATTATCATTCCTTCTTGTACCTCACAAGATTAGAAACCTCATTTATACACAGTAACATTTGTTCCAATGTTTTAACATCACAATATGTTGTTTTGAAAGCTTTTCTTACAGCTACCAGAAGATAACCAATATCTGTAACTTTTATTTTTTGTTGCATTTTGTCAATCTCAGCTGGACCAGCAGTGCCCACATTAGTCTGTAGCCTTTGTGCAGCCCGTTTTAGTTCTCTAACCATAGTATTTTCACAAACACACACTGCATGCACAAACAGTTTGCCACAAATTAATTACATGCATCACAATTAAATATAGCAGCATCCTTAAACACATTCATTTGAAAAGCACAGCAAAGAAACAGGTAAACAGTTACACTGACCAACAGAATCAATAACTATGTCCTTATGTCTATAAAACTAGGGTGGCTGCAACATTTCCTAAACATGGGAAAACTGACAAGCAAAAAAAAAAAAAAAAGACACAAATATCACCCAAACAAAAATATCATAAAACACCTGTGATGTAGCGCTTTGTTAGAAGCAGAGTGTTTTCATAAAATAGTCAAACTATTCACTTATGCTGTACTTACAAGCTCATAAAAAAAGGTGAAACATATCATGTCAACAGCTAATGGGAGTTGGCTTTACTGTCCTGAATATCTCAATAAAGACTTGCAAAAAGCAAGTCAGTGGGCACTTAGATGCTACGCAGCTGAAACATTTGCAAGTGTTTAAGGGATTGTATGCACATTTCATGAGCCTCTGTTAAAGGAGGTTTAAGATATTACACACATTGAAGTCTCTGGTCTGCCAAGGACTTTTTTGATATTTTTGCCTGACAGGTTGTGTGTGTGACCTTTTTGCTCGTTGTTTTGCTCTTATTTTCAAAGGCCTATAAAGCAATGGCAGAGTAGGTCCTTTTTGATTTTGTTTTCAGCTCCCAAATATTCAGTAAATACAAGTGCTTTAAGGCAGTCAGGATAACTCAAGGACACACCTCTCAACTGTACAGATTTTCACAGAAAGTCCAGATTCTGGCCTTATATTTTTAGTTCATTTTTCATAAAATTGTGGTTTTCTGGCAAATTAGTTGTAAATCATTAAAAATTGAAGTTAGAAAATGACAAACATTTGAGTTTCAGACTTCATATCCTTCAGAAAATTCATGACAATGCAAAATCTGCTATTCTATTAACTTTCTAAGTTTGTAAGAGAAAATATTTAAAAAACTGTCCCTATTTTTGGCCTTTGTCCCACTTTTATTTATGGCTTTGCCCAGATTTCTTGCTCTAACAGGTTGAGAGGTATTCTCAAGAAAGATATACCCTAGATTTTTTTGGTAAGGAAATGCCAGTTTATTGAGCTGGCTCATATGCCTAGCCAAGTACATACCAAAGGGGCATTATATTATATTACTGGTCTGACATGGGAGGAGTACAGGGGAATAATTACTTCCTTGGATCTAGAAGATATGCCCCTGGTGATTAGTCTGGCTTTATAACAATATTTCCTAACAGTGACCATACGGTGGTCAAAATATAGATTAATAATGAAGGAGCAGAGCCCCTTAATGACAGTTATTTTTAGGAGGTGTTGCCTATCTGATTGGCAAACCTGGGCACTCCTACTCCTAAGGACATAAAGCTGCATTTTTTGGCATTTATTTTCTTTGACACTGTAGTCCAAGCACCACCTGATAACATGAATTAGCCCTCTTAGAGAATACATTGGTCATCGTTGGGTATTTATGACAGGTCTGAGTTTGCAGCCATCAACAAACTTCATCAGCCAGAGACATTTGGTGTTTGATTTAAGGTCAGAAAAGTAAATACCATATAGGAGTGGTCAGAGTACTGATTTTTGGGAGACACCATTGGTAACCACTCTTAACTGAGTGTGTGCCTACAATACTAACAGACTAGGTTCTGTCAGTGATCCAGTTTGCTATCCAGAAGGTAAATCTGAGGTTTACGTTTAACTGAACTTGCTTACCAATGATGCCAGAGTGTGAAATGATATCAATGGCTTTGGTAAAGTCCAGGCATGCCAAGTGAACTGATTTATCAGACTCACATGCCTTACTGACTTGTTCAAAAGACAGGATCTGCCTTTAACAAAACCAAATTAGTTTGGCTCCAGGTTTTGAAGACTGCGTATGTCTGTTTATGAGGTGTATATTGATGTAATCCACTGACTTACAGATAAGGCTACTGAGTCTGAAAGATCTATAGTTGCCAGGGGTAGTCATAAGTCCCCCTTTGTGGAGTGGGATGACTGCAGCAGTTCTAAGCACCTCCAGCACAAATGCAGTGGAGAGACTGAGACTGCATAAATGTAACATGGAGCCAAGCATGCAGCACTTGGTACTGATAAGAAGACAATCTTGCTCACTGCCAGGGTCCATGAAGCTAGTAGACAGAGTGCTTAGGACTTGCTTGGAGGTGTTAGGGGGCTATAGACATGCTAATTATGCTATGAGAAACTTCAGGGAGATGGGGAAGTAATGTTTGAAGCCTGAATTTGTCTGCTAACATGCTGGCAATGTCATCAGGAGATGTGTCTGATGTTAATTTGTATGGACTCAGAGCATTGTTGGTTATTACTTATTGGGTTCTTGACATAACTGAAAAAAACTTTATAGTAATCTTTAGCACGGGTGGTGATTTGCAATTCACAGATGCTCATTGTGGATGTGATATTAATTTTGTTTCCAAGGTCTTTGTTTATCATTTTCTAGCACTTTAATAGATGATGGGGTGTTACATTTGCTTTTACAGTCAAGTAGATTTTCTCTTACTGTACAATTTGATGACACTGGATTCTCTTCTATATGCTGCAGTATTCATAACATGAGGGAGTCCGCTGCCGACTGACTTGTACATCTGGCCAGTGTACAAAAGTTTAGTGTTACTGTGAGGTACATGCGATGTTGCACAGAATCAAAATGTACGTCGGTCATAAAGTGATGTTGGGTGTAAAGCAGATGTCAGCACGTACCAACTTCAGAACTGAATGCCACAGAAAGCACCACCCTTTTCCTAGATGAGGAAAACAGGCGGTGGCGGGGGGGGGGGGGGTAATACTACTGCATAAAGAAGAGAAGACATCTATGGTTATGGTAAGATTTTACACAACTATTCTATGTTGTTCTATTCATATGCTGCAGTATTCATAACATGAGGGAGGAGACCAAAGCTCATGCAGAAGAAGAATTGAGTGGAGAAGCAGAAACATTCGCCACAAACCCATGTATAATAGCCCTGGCAAAACCAGCTCTGGACCTGGAAATGGCATCTAACATAGTGTTTTGTGAAGGTATGAACAGAAGACCAGGTAGCTGCAGACTGTTACATCCATGTGGGCTTGCATTTGTGACATACCAAGGATAAATACAACACATATGTAGATAATTTTGGCATAGGCAGTCAGCCAAAATGTGTTCTGGAAGTGGGAAGAAATATTAAGTCCCTGATGAAAAGCTATGCAGACACAAGAACATGCAAAACATGCAGACAGTGATCAAAGGTCAGATCTGAACTCTGTAAGTGTGAGGCTGAGATCTTACGACTAAGCTAGAATGCTGCCAACATAAATTTATTATATTTTTTGGTAATATGCCAATGCAGTACAAGTACGTTCCTGATATATATTTTATCCACCCTGAACAGATATCATACATCTTTTCTTTACATGAACAAGATTTTATGGAACCTGGCAAACTATCACAAATACCATTATCTTTAGTTTTTTACAAGGACTTCCTCCTTCCATATCCTTTGTGGGAGAGTGTGGTCATATGACTATAGCAGTCTGTGCCAGAAAGCAGCAGTGAAACCTGGAATCAGTTTCTTTATCTTTCCCTCCTTGACAGTACTGGGTGTCAATAACTAGGAACGGAACTCAAGTACTGATGATACTGATAATAATTAGCAGCATTTAGAACATGTTTATAACCTGTGCTGCAAAACAACACACAGAGTAATGGCATTATGCAATGTTTAGTGCAAGCCCTCTATAGTTCAAAAGCAGACAAGTAAATCAGACTGAGCCTGTGTTGTATTAAATGTTCAGCCTGAAGTGCAAAACTAGGGAACTTCGTGTTGATCTCCCAGTGACAAAGAAAATGTCATTCTGCAGAACAGAAATGGATACAACACATTCACATGCAAAACAAAACTACATTCTTTCTATTTTTTTTGGTAATTGGTTTATGACAGGCATGGGCAAACTACGGCCCGGGGGCCACATGCGGCCCGTTAAACTTTTTGATTCGGCCCGCCACCTCCCAACCATCCCGAATTACTCGGATTTTTCCGAGTTTTGGGGTCCCAATAATGGGGTGCCACGATTCCCGAGTGGCACCCCTTCATTTCCGATTTTTCGTCTTTTTTTTAGACTTTTTCATTTTTCGTGGTTTTGGAGCTGACATCATCACGTGCGCGATGACGTCAGCTCCGTCAGCCTGTCGGAATTAAGATCAAGGGACATGCGGGAGCGCGTCTGTTTGAATAATGGGACTGCCCGCCGTTTTGGATTTAAGCTCAACGGACTTTTACACCATAAAACTGCAGAGTTTTCTAGGCAGAATGGGAGTTGCTGCACAGCTTGCTTTGAAGTTTTCTTTAAGGTAACAAATGTGTGTGTGTGTGTGTGTGTGTGTGTGTGTGTGTGTGTGTGTGTGTGTGTGTGTGTATGTATGTGTGTGTGTGTGTGTCTGTGTGTATGCGATCGGAGAGAGAAAGTGAGTGAATGCAGGTTTGAAAGGTGAAGAGTGTGTGTGTGTGAGTGATCGGAGAGAAAAAGTGAGTGAATGCAGATTTGAAAGGTAAAGTGTGTGTGTGTATGCGATCGGAGAAAGTGAGTGAATGCAGGTTTGAAAGGTGAAGTGTGTGTGTGTGTGTGTGTGTGTGTGTGTGTGTGTGTGTGTGTGTGTATGCGATCGGAGAGAGAAAGTGAGTGAATGCAGGTTTGAAAGGTGAAGAGTGTGTGTGTGTATGCGATCGGAGAGAAAAAGTGAGTGAATGCATATTTGAAAGGTAAAGTGTGTGTGTGTGTGTGTGTGTGTGTGTGTGTGTGTGTGTATGCGATCGGAGAAAGTGAGTGAATGCAGGTTTGAAAGGTGAAGTGTGTGTGTGTGTGTGTGTGTGTATGCGATCGGAGAGAGAAAGTGAGTGAATGCAGGTTTGAAAGGTGAAGAGTGTGTGTGAGCGATCGGAGAGAAAAAGTGAGTGAATGCAGATTTGAAAGGTAAAGTGTGTGTGTGTGTGTGTGTGTGTGTGTGTGTGTGTGTGTGTATGCGATCGGAGAAAGTGAGTGAATGCAGGTTTGAAAGGTGAAGTATGTGTGTGTGTGTGTGTGTGTGTGTGTGTGTGTGTGTGTGTATGCGATCGGAGAGAGAAAGTGAGTGAATGCAGGTTTGAAAGGTGAAGAGTGTGTGTGTGTGAGCGATCGGAGAGAAAAAGTGAGTGAATGCAGGTTTGAAAGGTGTGTGTATGCGATCGGAGAGAGAAGGTGAGTGAATGCAGGTTTGAAAGGTGAAGTGTGTGTGTGTGTGTGTGTGTGTGTGCGATCAGACAGAGAAAGTGAGTGAATGCAGGCTTGAAAGGTGAAGTGTGTGTGTGTGTGTATGCGATCGGAGAGATTGTGAGAGAATGCAGATTTGAAAGGTGAAGTGTGTGTGTGTGTATGCGATCGGAGAGAGAAAGTGAGTGAATGCAGGTTTGAAAGGTGAAGAGTGTGTGTGTGTGAGCGATCGGAGCGAAAAAGTGAGTGAATGCAGATTTGAAAGGTAAAGTGTGTGTGTGTGTGTGTGTGTGTGTGTGTGTGTGTGTGTGTGTGTGTGTGTGTGTGTGTGTATGCGATCGGAGAAAGTGAGTGAATGCAGGTTTGAAAGGTGAATTGTGTGTGTGTGTGCGTGTGTGTATGCGATCGGAGAGAGAAAGTGAGTGAATGCAGGTTTGAAAGGTGAAGAGTGTGTGTGTGTGAGCGATCGGAGAGAAAAAGTGAGTGAATGCAGATTTGAAAGGTAAAGTGTGTGTGTGTGTGTGTGTGTGTGTGTGTGTGTGTGTGTGTGTGTGTGTGTGTGTGTGTGTATGCGATCGGAGAAAGTGAGTGAATGCAGGTTTGAAAGGTGAAGTGTGTGTGTGTGTGTGTGTGTGTGTGTGTGTGTGTGTGTGTGTGTGTATGTATGTGATCGGAGAGAGAAAGTGAGTGAATGCAGGTTTGAAAGGTGAAGAGTGTGTGTGAGCGATCGGAGAGAAAAAGTGAGTGAATGCAGGTTTGAAAGGTGAAGTGTGTGTGTGTGTGTGTGTGTGTGTGTGTGTGTGTGTGTGTGTGTGTGTGTGTGTGTGTGTGTGTGTGTGTATGCGATCGGAGAGAGAAAGTGAGTGAATGCAGGTTTGAAAGGTGAAGAGTGTGTGTGTGTGAGCGATCGGAGAGAAAAAGTGAGTGAATGCAGGTTTGAAAGGTGTGTGTATACGATCGGAGAGAGAAAGTGAGTGAATGCAGGTTTGAAAGGTGAAGTGTGTGTGTGTGTGTATGTGTGCGATCAGACAGAGAAAGTGAGTGAATGCAGGCTTGAAAGGTGAAGTGTGTGTGTGTGTGTGTGTGTGTGTGTGTGTGTGTGTGTGTGTGTGTGTGTATGCGATCAGAGAGATTGTGAGAGAATGCAGATTTGAAAGGTGAAGTGTGTGTGTGTGTGTATGCGATCGGAGAGAGAAAGTGAGTGAATGCAGGTTTGAAGGGTGAAAAGTGTATGTGTGTGTGTGTGTGTATGCGATCGGAGAGAGAAAGTGAGTGAAATTAGTGAATGCAGATTTGAAAGGTGAAGAGTGTGTGTGTGTGTGTGTGAGCGATCTGCTTCATTATCTATTCTCTTGCCTTATACTTCAAAAAAAAGAAATGATATGACTGCTTAAAATAAGTAAAATGTGCATTCTCTCCACATCACTAGGCACTCCATTGAATATTTGTACTTTTAGTGTGTTCCCAACAGTTGGGTTGTCACACTGAACTGCACTATAGTTTGGTTGCTTTGCTTGCTTAATATTCATCACAGACTCAGCCTCCCATTCTTTATCAGACCCTTCCCACAAGAAATGTCTTTCTTTCAACTTTGGAGATTTCCTTCCTGCTCATGTTGGTTCTTTAAAGTATACTACTGTAGTTTTCCTTTCATTTGTACAACTGCATTGTACTCCAGTCCAGATGCAAATGTACATTAAATACACAGACCCCAAATCTGTCCCCTGACAGCTATAGTTATACAGCATGTTTATGAAAAGTTCTCCAGGCATGTCTAGTGTAATGCAGTTCAAATAAAGTGAAATATGCTGTACATTTATGAGATTTAAATTTTTTTTTTTTATTTATGTGGTTATGGATTACTTTTCTGTCACAGCAATGGAACAGCATATGATGAGAAATCAAGTCCTGTTTATTAAAGTGAATGTCAGGAATTTCTGTAGTGAGATTGAAGAAGAGGGAGGAAGCAAATACCTTAATTTGAATTATTGCATTTTTATATAACCCATTAAACAATCAAGATGGTCATTTATTTGATTTTCAATTTCAAAGTCTGAGATTTTATTGTAATGCTTTTCTTCATTTCATTGGAAATTAAAGCACGTTTTCTCCATATCCCAAGATGTGTATTTTTTCCCCCAATGAGGTGATGTTTTCAAAGCATGCCATCTATCTGCTCCTGTTCCGGCCCCTTTGTCAAATGTTAGAACTCAATGTGGCCCACGAATCAAAAAGTTTGCCCACCCCTGGTTTATGATATGGTTGCTGTTTTTACAGAAATGTATTTTTCTGACGACATAATTACAAGTCCAAAATTTTAGCTGCAGCCTCCCTGTTCAAAGCATAGTCTACCACAGACAAGAAATGCTTACTTACATTTTATATACTGAATTTATAAAACAGAAGTTAAATAAAGGAAATCCCATTTAGACGATACTGCTTCCCTGCACAGCTGTCAAGAACTGCCTTCATATCTACCCTGTAAAGGTTTATGCAAGTCCCACTTGAAAGACATCCCTCTCATTTAACTGCAACTTCTTTCAATTAAAATAAACAGCATAATTATTTAGTAAAGGGTGCCCCCAGTAAATTGGGTTGCTTCTATAACCCATCAGATGGGAAAGAAGCAAACAAAAAGCAAGAAATAAGTCTCCATGAAGCCTCCCCTCCACCACAGTATCAGCATCATGTGCAGCAGTAGACCACTATAACAAAACTCAATTTGTACCAAATGCACAAAACCTTTTATAACATACAAGAAATATACAGGCCATAAAGTATTACCATATAGTAAAACACAAATTAAGTATCTGAATCATTCAAAATGCGTTTAAAGTGATCATTGCTGCAAACAGTGAATTTGTTTCATACTGCTTTTAGCTGCATTAGCTGGCACAACAGGCAATCCCCTTATAAAAGCACCCCTCAACCAAAGTTATAAACTACTCAAAAAATACTCAACTTACTCCAACACCACACTCGCAAGCAAGCACCTAAGTGCCACAGACTTCCAGGGACCAATCAGTACTGATCGTCCACAGATGCAACAAATCTGATCTCTAGCAAACAAATTATTTAATTAAAAAACTTCTTTGGAGCAAACAACACATCTTCTGTCGGAGTTGCAGTCCAGAGTACAGGAAAAGCTAAGTGAACACTGTCTTATGTCACATCATAAACACCTTATGTTAGCATTTATCCCAACACAGTAATATGCCATTGATTGGCTAGGCATGACATGTAACCAAGTGGCAGGAATGGAAAGGACATGACAAGCAGATCAGCAACATGAAAACTCCCATTACAGGTTCAATTTGATTTTTTTTTTAATTGGGTTGGTGTTGACAAACACTATATACTGAACTAATTCTGAAGCTTGAGAGCTTTCTTTCACACAATTTTAAAAATGGTCTTAAAAAAAGGAGAGTTACATCAGTACTGATTAAACTTAACTTGGATCAGGTGCCAAAATAACATGGAGTCCAGCTCTATGGAATTAAATCTATCCCTGTTTAAGTATTCTGCTACACAAAGATGTGCAACAAGCTTCTGTTTTTAGTGTTTTAGTTCATTCTAAACACAATGAAACCCTGTGGTTGCTGGGGGATAGGGGAAATTATCGCAGGTCAGATTATGTATTTTTGTTTAATGAATTTATGTCCAATAGCAAAAATAATGCAGCAGATAAAAAGAAAGACATTCTACTGTCACCCGAAGTTCAGATTCAAACACAAGTACAGTTTGGATGTAATGCAAAAACAAATGCAAAATTTGACCACAAAGGCCAAAGTTAATTTTGGATAGTGCTCAGTAGAGGCCTCTGAATCAAGTAATATTCCTTGTGGGTTACCAGTGCTTGAATGCTGACCCTCATTTTACATTAATTCCACTGCTACTTACCAGTTCTGCTGTACTCAGGTCCCGAAGCATCTCTTCTATGAAATACTTGCTCTTCCCATAAGGATTGGTGCAGCCACCAACGGGATGCTGCTCGTCAATTGGTAAGTATTTTGGATCACCATAAACTGTTGCAGAACTGCTAAACACAATGTTTTTGACTCCATGGGTCTTCATAGTCTGAAAAACACAAGAGGCACAGTCAACGATGCAATGGATTTATGCAATACTAAAAAACTATATTACATCAGGACAGTTCACTTTCGTGAGGCAAATAAAACTGTGTGTCTTTTATGGTAGTATATCGTAGCATCAATTTTCATCTATATCTTAACTTTGATATTAATTTCTCACTGTCTCCTAAGATGGTAGTATCCTCCATGCTGGCAGTGTTTGGTGCTCCTCTTACATATGAAGTAACATGCAAGCATTTTTTGATTAAAAAAAAAAAAACAGTTAAAAAGTCTTCTCAGTTTTAGATCCTGTTCACTTACTAGACATATTGAAAGTGGGAGGGAATTACTTTATGCATGTTGTTTCGTGTTACTCTTAGAAGCAATAATAAACAATGACTTTTAAAAAAGAAACATAAAACACTGAAAACCCAAGGTACAATAAAAAATAAGTGCTCCCTTATTTCAAATAATACAAACTAATTAAAAAGGACAGGACAGATGGTCACATCAAAGAACGAATACAATACACTAAGATTCAAGTGTTAACATACAATGCTGCATTGTCTCAGCCAAATCTGCATACAGCTGAACAAACAGTTTCATACAGGATAAAGGTGTATATGTCATATCCATATTCAAAACAAAATAAACTACTCTTCATTCATGACTGGAATGATATAAACAGATATATGAAAATGGATAAAAAGAATTGCCGTCAAAAATTCCTACCTCAAAAGGCAGCCAAAAAGGAAGCAACTTGTGCTTCATTGCCCCCAACATTCATGACCTTACGTAAAGGCACTCCCCAATACACAATGTGTAAGAAACAAAGACCCTCATTTTCATCTGCTTCAATGTTATGTAAAGATCAATCTCCTCCCTGTGCATTGCGGTGATCACCTGAATTCCTTTTCATGGTGCTCCAAGGGAAGTAACCAATGCTCATTCGCAGGGATTCTCTGTTTCAAGTCTATCACACTCATTACTGATGCTTTCTTTGCATGAGAGTTTTACCTCTAGCTCCATTAGCTTGGCTAGCTTACACTATGTGGCACCTCAGTGTCCCTTGGTCTCATCTTTTTCTCAACAGAGACTACATTTCTGCTGCAGAATCACTGAAAATAATCATAGAAACTTGAAGAAATTCATTTGCAAACATATAGAACCATTTCTGTGAAATGGTGCACTTGAGAAGCCTTGTTTTCTTTTGCTTCTCCAACATGATTATTCAGAGATAACGGCTGGGCAGATAACCCTCATCCATTGCAAATGGTACATCTCCAACACATTTACATTCCCTGAGGTGAGCAAGTACACAGAGACTGGGCAACTTTTCTTCCAAATTTCTCAGCTGTGGGTCTAGTTATCCTGAAACAAATGTTCCTGGCACTACAAACTCAAAAAGATAAGATAAGCTAACTGGCAAAGTACATTCCACCCCTGGACATGGCACAGGCACATTTCTTTATCAACTACATTTATTAACCATAGGTATAAAATTATTCATTTATTTTCTTTCTTGATTAATGGGAATGTAGAATGGTCAAAGAAAGCGCTCTGCCACCATCCACAGGAAAGACAACACAGACATAATAACCAGGTTAGTGAACTGGTCACCATCTTCAGCCACAACCAGACAAGAACCAAAAGATAGAAAAATATTGCATAGCAATTTTCTAACTTGTAAGCAAGTTACATAGCTAACTGTCTTACATCTTTTACAGCAGAAGAAGCTGCACAGCAACAGAGAAGTGGCATTGACAAAACATACTATAGCAATGTTTTTTTTCTTCTTTTATTCTATTTTCTAAACATCCTCTGCTGATCATCAGCTCTCCATCCAGCCACATTAATAATCCATTCTTTCCTTCTGCAGGATCTCTATGGATCATTCAGTCCTGGGATGAGTATTAACCAGAATGTGAGTGTTACTATCGTATGCATGGATAGATGGAATGTTCTCTTAGCTCTATTAAATTTTTCTTGTGCATGCCTATAGCGTCCTAGGAGGTGGTGTGAAAGGGGTGAGTGGTACAAATATCCACCCATCCAATTCCTTAACCACTTAATCAAATGTTTACACTCCCCTTATGGGCATCATCTCAGCATGACCACCAGTCTCCACTGGAGATTCTACTTCTGAAAATGTGTCTAAGCATACACCCTTAAACCCTCCTTTCTAAGGGAAACAAGCAGACTCTACCCCCTCCACTCCTCCATTCCTCCACTTGGCTTCTATAATGCCATAGCAGTTACTTGAACCCTGGGCGCATTAGTTAATAGTCAGGGACCCATCCCTCTATGCCACGGAGATGGAGTTATAATGAAGACTTTAAGAGGAGTGACAGAGAAATGCAAACCCAAGAAATGGTATGAAAAACATCCAAAAAACAAAGTATTCAAAATACCGTCTAGTATAAAAAGCAAATTTAGAACACTATGAAGACAGACAATGCCATTAAGGAAGCAGACAAAAGAGCATGCAAGGAATAAAATGAAAAGACTGCAAGGAGGAAGATGTCATTCTAGGTCCTTATATTATGTGCAGGGGAGATGATGATGAAATGCTTATTTAGATTCGATGTTGGATCCTCTGACTGTTCTTGTGCTTCAGATCAATTACCATGTCTGCATATACAACTGCCTCTACAGAGTAGAGGTAGATATTAATTTCCTCTCTCCACTCACTGCTACAATCTTGAGACAAATAATCCCTATGTCCAGTCTTAGGATGATGGTTACTCCTATCATGTATTTGGAGCTTCTCTCTCAAACCTGTGGGAGAAGAAAGATGTGTTCTTACCATAATGTTCCATCTGTGTTGTTTCTCTTCATTCTTCATTAACCTGTGAGTCTTGGTTCTGATGCTCTGAACAGACTCAGTTGCTTCACTAGCTTGAGATTCGAAACTTGAGCTCCTCCTCCCTACCCATAATGTCTCTTTCCCCCAAAATACCTCAGATCGAGTTTGCTATCACTATATATCCCCTCTCTGCTACAAATACAGTATCAGACAGTAGATCAGGAAAGAACAGGAGCTCAAATAGGAACAGTGGTTCCATGAACATATCCATCAGGTCCCTTGAGATACAGGACTGGGAGAAGGAGGGGGTGGTTAAGACTGAAGATAGACAACACAAATGGAACATTGTAAGAACATAACTTCTTTATCTGATGTTGTCATCTTCACTTGCTCATTAACCTGTGGGACAGAGTCCCCAGCTACAGGATCCTGGGTGGCCCTCATGGAAGCATATTCCAGAGCAAAGCAGAGCCAAAAGAAGACCTATTCTGGAAAATGATGTCCAATTTATAACAAGTAATGAATGTATGAGTATTGGACCATGTAGCCGCTGCACAAACATCATAAAAAACTCTACCAAAAGGCATGAGAAGTTGCCACAGACCTTGTATTGTGAGCATTAATCTGACCGGGTACAAGGATGTTCTTAGAAGAATAAACAAAAGAAATACAGTCTTTTATCCATCTTGCCAAGGAGGTCTTATTAATTGCTTTACCTCTTAGTGTCTGAGAGGATATGAACAATTGTTCTAATGTCCTGAAATTTTTAGTTCTGTCCAAGTAAAATGTAATTGTCTACACACATCAAGTAAATAAAGAGTGTACTCTCCTTTATTATGGAAATTTGGGAAGAAAGCATGAAGGTTAATGGAGTGATTGATATTGGCTTCTGTAGTAACTTTAGGCAAGAAGGAAAGGTTGGTGCACAGGGTTTCCCTACCTTTGTGAAAAATTAAATACGGGAACTTGGCAGAAAGGG
Source organism: Protopterus annectens (assembly GCF_019279795.1). Lineage (NCBI taxonomy): Eukaryota > Metazoa > Chordata > Ceratodontiformes > Protopteridae > Protopterus > Protopterus annectens. The sequence goes on from NC_056727.1 coordinate 1,212,614,868, forward strand.
CCTGTAACTCAGAGTTTCTTCCTGCTGAAGTAATGCCACTAGAAAAAGCATCTTCCATGACAGAAACTTTAAATCTACTGTGGTTGCTGGTTCAAAAGGGGAGTGATCCAAAGCCTGCAACAACATAACAGTCAAATCCCAAGGGGGAGCAGGATCCTCAATGGCAGGACAGAGTAGAAAGGTACCATAAGAAAAGCTTTACAAAGTTTTAATGAAGCTAATAAAGAAGAGTCCTCCCCTAAGTGAACATTGGAAATCGCAGCTAACTGAACTTTCTCAGTGGAAAAACTAGCCCCATTGTTAAAAAGGGAAGCCAAAAAATCCAACATCATAGGGATGAGGGCTGTAAAGGGGTCCATCTGTTTCTGTTGGGCCCATATGGAAATCCTTTTTCACTTACTCTTATAAGTCTTCCTGGTGAAGGGTTTGTGGGCAGAAATCAAGACCTTCTGGACAAGGGAGACAAAAGCCTGGGATGTCTGGCCATCATTGTAATTGGAGAAACCATGAGGTTAGTCTCAAGCCTTGAAGGTCCGGGTGAGGGTGAGGGTGCCCCAAGGAGTGAGATAAAAGATCTGGAGCAGGATCTAGTGTCACCAGAGGGAAAATCAGATGAGACCAAAGATAGGTGAACCAGACTTGTTGAGGCCAAAAGGGGACAAGGAGGATAACTCTCCTCTTCAACCTGGATGCTTTCTGCAAAAACTTGGGAATTGGTGGCAATGGGGGAAATGCATAGAGTAGACAGGGAGGCCAAGCATGGACTAGAGCATCCCTTGGGAACCGTCCCTGTGGAGGGATTAAGGCAATGTACCTGCTGCATTTGTTGTTGAGAGGGGAAGCAAAGAGGTCACAGCAGGGTTGACTCAATTTCTGGAAGATCATGCTTGCTGTGGATTGCTTCAGAGACCACTCATGAGGCATCAGTAGGACACGGCTGTGCCTGTCCCTAGAATGTCGACTCTCCTGGAATGTGGGCCTCCACTAGAAAGCAGTTGGCAGGGATCGCCCATTGCCATACTCTCACTGCTTCTCGACCCAGAGGGTAAGACGTGGTTCCTTTCCATTTTGTTGATGTACCAGACCACTGACATATTGTCAGTCTCTATTGCAATAGTTCCTAGAGGAAGAAAGCTGTGCAGCTCTTGCAACACCAAAAGAACTGCTCTCATCTCTAGGACACTGATATGCAAGATGGTCTTCTGGGACATCCACTTGCCTTGAACCGTCCAACCCAGATAGTGACACCCCCCCCAATCTGGGAGGCATCCATGGACAATGTGCCATTTGGAGAAGGAAAAATGAAGGGCCATCCTTGAGTAACATCGGCAGAGTGAAGCAACCACAGCAGGGATTCTTTGCATGCTCAGGAAAGTCTGATGGAAAGGCTTAGAGGATTTCTGCGCAAGGACCATTGTACTGCTAGCTTCCATTGAAAGATTCTCATGTGAAGATGCACGATTGGCAAAAGGGGTATTGGGGCCACCATATCTGAGAGCTCTGAGAACCAAGCTCACGGTGGGGAGTTTGGTATGCCTAGAATTTGTTTGAAGTGAAAGAGCAGGCTTGATACTCGATCCACTGTTGGATAAGCCCGAGAAACTGTGGTGTCGAGTTGTGCTCCTATGAATTGTATCACGTGAACAGGTTCCAACTGGGATTTCTCCAAATTGAGGGTTATACTAAGGTGTGGAGCCAGCTGTAAAATGTAATCCTTGGCCTGAATAAGGCAATGTCTGGTTGGAGTGGTCAAGAGCCAGTCACCCAGATAGAGAAATATCTGGAAGCCCTGCAGCCTGAGATGAGCAGTAAAGTACAGTTGTGTACACTTACCATAAATGTAGATGTTCGAGTGTATTCACTGTTGCAGTCATTACAATTGGGTTATCCTGCTGGCAGGCTACCTCCAGTCAGCCTGAATTCCAAAGTCTAGGTCCGGCGTCAGCTGCTGTCGCCTCTTCCCTGAGGGGTATAAAAGATGCAGCCGACGCCATTTTCTTCAGTTTTTCTTGCCCAAGATGTCAGGTGCCCCCAAAAGGGTAGGCTAAAAATATGTCAATAAAACATGCATGCACCAAAGTATATATTTTGCCTTCATCTACAAGCAAATATACCACATAGGTTGTATAGAATAGAGAAGTACAGATAAGTTCCAGCAAAGAAATAGGGGATGGCGGGTGGGTAACCTGGACTGCAACAGTGAATACACTCAAACATCTACATTTATGGTAAGTGTACACAACTGTACTATGTTCTTCGTGTTTCACTGTTGCAGTCATTACAATTGGGTTGAATCCCAAAGCTAAGGTTGGGAGGCTGGAGCTAAATAGCATTAGGAGCGGCTATTAGGCCCTGCAGAACTGCAGTGGCAAAGCTTGCTCTGGATTTAGAGTAGAGTGGTAAGTCATAGTGCTTTGTGAAGGTGTGCACTGAACTCCAAGTAGCAGCCTCTAAAATGTCTTTGGTTGGTACTCCCCTGAGGAAGGCTGCTGAAGTGGTTGCTGCTCTGGTTGAATGTGGCCTTATGCCCTTAGGCACTGGCTTGCCATGTTGTGAATAGCAGAAATGACTGGAGTGGTCTATCCACTTTGAAATAGTCTGCTTTGAGACAGCCTTTCCTTGTGATCCTGCAGCATATCCCACTAGTAATTGCTCTGTCTTTCTGAAAGCTTTGGTTCTGTTCAAATAGAAGCATAGCTGTCTGTGTACATCCAAAGAATGCAGAATTCTCTCCCCCTTATTTTGTGGGTTTGGATAAAAGGTAGGCAGATGAATAGTTTGGTTAAGGGCCACACTGGACACTACCTTAGGCATAAATGTCGGGTTTGTCCTCAGAGAAACCCTGTCCGGATAAAAAATGATAAAAGGTTCCACAGCCATGAGTGCCTGTAGCTCTGATACTCATCTTGCAGAAGTTATTGCTAGGAGCAGAGCTGTTTTCCAAGATAAAAACTTTATATCAGCTGTAGCAGCTGGCTCAAAAGGAGACAGGGTGAGTTTTTCCAAGACATAATTGAGGTCCCATGCAGGAATTGGTGATCTCCTTGGAGGCCTTAATTTTTTGGCTCCTCTGAGGTACTGCCTTAATAAAGAATGAGAAAAGATTGGTGGCTCTGTATTGTAATGAGCTGAAATGGAAGAGGCATGATTTTTTATAGATGAAAAGATAGGCCTTTGTCCAGCATCTCAGTCAAGTATTGCAAAATCTGAGGAATATTTGGTACAGCTGTGTCAATTCCTTGTGCCTGGTTCCAAGCACAGAAACTCTTCCATTTTCCAGCATAGGATTTTCTAGTACTAGGCCTCCTGGCCTCCAAAATGACTTCCATCACTGCTTTAGTGAGAGGTGTGTTTTGTATGACTACATCATCCGCCATGCTGCCAGATTTAAGGTCTTGAGTTGGCTGTGCAGGATTTGATTGTTCTGCTGGGACAGTAGATGAGGCACTTGAGGTAAGGTCCAAGCTAGGCATTGAGTCAGGTTCCTTAGGATTGGGTACCAGTACTGGTGTGGCCAGTCTGGGGCAATCAGTATCATTTTTGGCTTCTCCTGTCTGACCTTTAGGAGTACCTTGGGGAGGAGAGGCAGAGGAGGAAAGGCGTATGCTGTTAAGTTTTTCCAGCAGAAAGATAGAGCATCCACTTTCCATGCTTGTCTGTGATAAGTCCTTGTGCAGAATCTCTTTAATCGGTAGTTGTGAGGTGAGGCAAATAGGTCTATGTCCGCGCATCTCCATTTCCTTGTTATCATGCTGAAGACTTGTGGATCCAATTTCCACTCGTGGGGATCCATGAGGTTTCTGCTTAGTTCATCTGCCAGAGTATTTATCTTTCCTGCAGGAATTGTGCCTGCAGATGTACTTGGTAAGTCAATGCTGTGTCCCACAAAGTCATGGCTAGTCTGCAAACGGGGTAAGAATTAGTGCCTCCCTGCTTGTTTATATACCACATGACTGTGGTGTTGTCTGTCTTTATCAGTAGTTGTCCTGGATGAAGTAGGTCCTTGAAGGCTGTCAGGGCATTTTGAACAGCTAGCATCTTTTTTTGATTGATATGTAGATGCATTTGGTTTGCGGCCCATTTGCCTTGAATACATTTTCCTGCCATGTGGGCTCCCCAGGCATAATCTGATGCATCCGTTGTTAATGTCTGTGTGGCTGGGGGTAGAATGAATGGCTGTCCCTTGTTCTGGTGACAGGCTTTCACCCACCATCGAAACTCCTGTTGCAGGCAGGGAATGAGAGTAACTATTGTTTCCAGGCTGTGGCAATGTTGAGTCCAAACACTTTTTAGGTACCACTGAAGTTTCCTCATATGCAGTCTTGCATATGGAATTAGTAGAATGCAGGATGTCATGAAGCCCAAAGCCTGCAGAATTTTTCTTGCAGATAACTGGGCCTTTGTTGCCAACTGTTTGAAATAGGTAGTCAGTTGCCTTTGTTTGTCTGGCATGAGATAAGCCATCTGGGCAGTTGTATTTAAGCTTGCACCCAGGAATATTATCTCTTGAGAGGGTACTAGTTTTGATTTCTGTTCGTTGACTGTGTACCCTAGGCATGGTAGTAATCTCTTTACAAATGCCAGATGCTGTAGTAGAATGTCCTTGTTCTCTGCTTGAATGAGGCAGTCGTCCAAGTAAGGATATATTTGTATTCCTCTTTGTCTGCAGAATGCAATTACTGGTGCCAGGCACTTTGTGAAGACCCTAGGTGCAGTAGATAAGCCAAAGGGCAGTGCAGAGAATTGGTAGTGCATTGAGCCAGCTTTGAATCTGAGGTATCTTCTGCATGTTTGTCTGATTGGGACATGCAGGTATGCCTCTTTTAGAGCTAAAGTCACAAGCCAAGCCTTCTTGCCCAGCATGGGAAGAAGCTGCTGTAGAGTCAACATTTTGAATTTTGGAATATACATATATGTGTTTATAATAGATAGGTCCATTATTGGTCTCCAGGGCTTTGTCCTTTCTGGGTACCAAGAACAGTCTTGAATAAAATCCTTGTCCCTGCTCTTGCTCTGTTACTTGTTGAATGGCCCTCATGTCCATGAGGGATGAGACTTGTTTTTGTACCTCTGCCCATTGATGTTTTGGCAGGTCTGGCCAACCGTTTGCCCTTGGCAGGGTATGGAAGTGAAACTTGTAGCCTTGTGACACTATGTTCAAGACCCATTTGTCCTGGGTTATTATGTGCCAGTTTTGTGAAAAAAGTGCTAGTTTTCCCCCTAAAGGTGCTGCCAGAAGATAAGTGCTTGGCGCAGGCAGGGGGAAGTCATTGGGACTGTTTCCTGTATGGCTGTGATTTGTCTTCTCCAGTTTTGTAGGTAGAATCACCCCACTGTTTAGACCTGTACGAACCTTGGGGCTGGTATCTGCATCTGCCCCTTTGTGGCCTGTCTGACACTGGAAAGGACCAATTCTTTGTAGGCCAGTGTCTGTTAAATCTTGGTGGCTGTACCTGTAAGAAATTCTTGACTCTTTGCATAGATTTAGCTTTGTCCTCCATTTTCTTCAACACTTCTTCTGCCTTAAGACCAAACAAAGCATCATGCTGTAATGGAGCATCTAATAATTTTGCTTTAACATGATCAGGTAGATTTTGTTCCTTTAACCAAGCATGCCTCCTAATGACAGAACACGTAACTGCGGCCCTGCAAGAGGCCTCCAGAGAATCAAAACCACATTGCAAAGTATGTTTTCCAACTTGTTCGGCTGCATGCAATAATTCCTGCATTTCTTTGTTTTCTGCACATTCAGAATTTATCAACATTTTCTGTTTAAGCAGTGACATAATATATTGCCGATATTTGAGCATATGAAACTGACAATTTAAAGCCCTTATAGCCAGGCTAGCTGAAGTGTAAATCTTTTTTCCCCATCTGTCTAGTGCCCTAGAATCCCTGTCAGAGGGAGTAGGGTTTTTTGCAGTGGAAGCCTTGACCCCTTTGGGACACAGAGATAGTTTCTGGGTCAGCAGCAGGGTTTTTGAAAAGGAATTTATGAGAGTCAGGAACCCTGTAGTACCTGTCCGGCTTAACAGGAGCTGGAGGTAAGGAGTCAGGGGTCAGACTGGACTCTGAAAATACATCATCTACAATGTCTAACACAGGTGGAATAGCTAGGGGGCCTGTGTTATGGTAGTAAAAGGAAGTCTCTGAGCCTTTTCTTAGATTCTGAATAATCTTGGCTCTCCCAGTGGAAATGCTACCTCATGGTATGAAAGTTTCCCCAAAAGAATAATCATCAGGAGGAGAGGCTGAAGGGATTGATTCTTCAGCATCAGAATTCTCAAAGGGAGGAAGAGAGTATTCCTGATCAGAAGAGGAATCAAATGAAATGGAAACCTGATCTGAAGATACATATTCTGTCTCTTGCCTAGGCCTCTTATCAGGAGGGGGATGGGAACCCCTGTTCAAAGTAATTAGGTCTTCGGCCATTTTAAGCATCTGATTTTTAGGCATGGAGGCCTGTCCATGAGGCTGTTGTACTTGTTTCTTTGTCTTTAAAGGTGCTTTAGTCTTTGCCTTTGAAGCTGAAGTCATTTTAACATATAACTGAGTAGGTCTGTAAACACCCTCAGAAGCAGATACCTGCTCAGCGGCTCCGGACCCATCTGAGGGAATGGTTTCCAAAGGTCCAATACCTTGAGCTTCCCTCGGCCTGGTCGACTCCACGTGGGTGTCGGTAGCGGCCTGCGAGTCTAAAGTAGCGGTTGTCAGGGGCTGCGAAGGCACCTCACGGCGAACCGGCGACTGGCTTAGAAGAAGCCTCGTCGTCGGTTTTGGACCTCGGATGCCTGTCCTTTTTCTTGCATTTCTTGTGAATCCCGGTAGTCGGATGTCTATCCGACGACATTGTATAGTTAAATTTTCTGCCAAAATAGTGAAATGCAAAATCATACCGACGCTTAATAGAGAGTTGGTTAAATCTAGCACAAAACCGACAACTAGCAACATTGTGGTCAGGGCCTAGGCAAGGAATACAGTAAGAATGAAGGTCCTTATGAGGTATTTGCTTCCCACAAGAAATACAATTATTAATTTTTTCTGTCATTGGTCTGGAGCAAGAAAAAAGTTTCCCCAACGGGGTACTTAGCTTTTAGTGAAGACTTCGGATCTGAAATTCGAACACGAAAATCTCAGGAGTCGGCCAACCGGCATTTGCGACCTGCTTTTGCTTCAGGCACTGCACGGCAAGAAAGACTTAAGAAAATGGCGTCGGCTGCATCTTTTATACCCCTGGCGCACTGACGTCCGGGAAAAGGCGAGAGCAGCCGATGCCGGACCTAGACTTTGGAATTCAGGCCGACTGAGGGTAGCCTGCCAGCAGGATAACCCAATTGTAATGACTGCAACAGCGAAACACGAAGAACATCCACCACCAAGCATTTGGTGAACACCCTGGGGGCTGTGGAGAGACCAAATGGGAGTGATATGAATTGAAAAGGACTGGCTCCCAACCTGAAAGAAAGAAACCTTCTGGAGCTCCTGCCCATCTTGAGGTGGTAGTACACATCCTTCAGGTCTATTGAGCACATCCGGTCATTCATCCTCAGTAGAGGTTCATAGGTTCATACTAGGCTATCTGCCCTAGGGCATTTATAAGCCTAGCCAGAGTGTGTTTGGCTTTTGCCACCCATTTTAAATTAATTTTGCTATGCCTTTTTTTGAGGTTAGTATACTGTGCCTCTGTCTAACAGTGACACAGAAGTGATAGCTGGGGTAAACCTACGATCTCCCATCCACTCATCAAGATTCCTCTTAAAGAGAGTCAATGTGGGACTCTGCCTAACCTGGACTGGGATTTTATTCCAGAGTGAAGGGAGCCTCTGGGTTATGAATCTGTCCCTCCAGCATGTCCTATTTATTTCAGTGCTGAGGTTCAAGTCTCTCGAGCGCGTAGCTCGACGGGATTTGGATTTTCTGAGGTGCAGCATGTCCATTAATTCCGGGTTGGACATGGCTTTATACGTCAGGCACAGATCGCCTCTGAGCAGGCAGTATGCCACTGAGTAGAGCTGCAGTTTCTTTAACCGGGCAGCATATGGCATCTGTTTGAGCCCTTTGATCCTCTTGGTGAGGTACTTTTGGGGTCTTTCCAGTTGCTGCAGGTGTCTGGTAAGGTACATCCCAAAAGGGGCATTGTACTCAATTATGAGCCTGATGAGGGATGAGTAAAGAGGTACGATGACCTCCCCTGATCTAGATGTGAATCCCTTCATGATTAGGTGGGCTATATAAAATGTTTTTCTAACCACTTTGGCCACGTGGTTGTCAAATGAGAGATTGCTATCAACTTGGGTCCCCAGGTCCCTAATGACTTCTTCTGTACTTAATGGATTACCACCTATGTGGTAATTTGTGGGCACTTTGTTTTTGCCAAAGGGGATGACTATACACTTTTTGGCGTTTAGCTTGAGGCCATGGCTCTGGCACCAGTTGTCTGTTTCTATAAGGCCCTTTTGGAGGATGCTTGTGTCGGCTGGAGAGTTGATTATGGTGCCCAGTTTGCAGTCATCTGCGAACTTGGTCAGCCACAGTCCCTTCCGTGTTGGCATGTACCTCCGAGAAATATATACCGAACAAGAGAGGTCCCAGGACTGAGCCTTGTGGGATGCCACTTGTAACTGGTTTGGAGTCTGACATGGCTCCAGCAATTCTAACCATGTGGGTTCTGTCCTTGAGCCAGTTTGCAACCCATCTAGTGACATAGGGGTTTATATTTAAGCTGGTGAGCTTATCTATAATGCCCGAGTGGGGTATTGTATCAAAGGCTTTTGCGAGGTCCAGGTAGGCTGTGTGGACCACCTTCCCCTCGTCAATGGCCTTGGTGACTGTTTCAAAGAAATCGACCAGGTTTAAGAGGCAGGATCTGCCCTTAACAAAGCCAAACTGGGTAGGATCCAGTGTCTGTAGGTCCCCAATATCTTTATTTATGAGGTCCATGATGATCCTTTCCATAGCTTTGCAGACCAAGCTAGTCAGGCTTGTGGGGCGATAGTTTCCAGGATCCATTGAGGCACCACCTTTGTGGAGAGGGACCACTGTTGCTGTCGCCACTCTTTGGGTACATATCCTGTAGTAAGGCTAAGATTGAACAGTAGTTTTATGTTTGGGTTTAGCTCTTCTTGGAGTTCATGTAGGATGCAGCCTGGGACACCATCTGGTCCCATTGATGCTGTGTTTTTTGCTTTGGAGAGGGCGGCTCTTACCTGAGCATCTGAGATGTCAGGGGCAGCACTCTGTTGGGATAGATATTTGCCCTTTTGGTGGGGAGAGGGGAGAAGTTTGCACTGAACCTGTCAGCTAGGATGTTGGCAATGTCTGTGGGCTCGGTGTATTTTTTGTCATTTTGGACTAATTCTGAGCATATCTGGGAATTCCCACCCAGGTTCCTAACATAACTAAAGAAAGCCTTGTGATTATCCTTAGTGTCCTGTGCAATTTTTCTCTCAAAGCTGGCCTTAGACGATTTTATGAGTGCCCGTAGTTTTTTGCTAATACTGATCAGAGATGCCTTCCCTTTTTGGGATTTTGCTCTATCATGTAGTAGCTTCCTCCTTCTATTGTATAGTTTGTTTATGGCTGGGGTCCACCAGACAGGACGTCTGCCTTTGGAGGATTGGGTCTTGATTTTATTTGGGATTGCATCATCCATGCATTCCTGAAGGTGTTCATAGAATGCGTTTATAAAGGATTCTGCGGTCTGGGCCGTATTTTCCACAGGCCCGGGGGCTTTGAAGGATTTCGCCTCAGTTTTGAGGCGTGTGAAATTTGCTTTAGAGAAGTTTTTCACTGTGGTTTTCTGGGCAGGAGGTGGGGTTGGGATGTGAATATCCAGTGAGATTAGTTTATGGTCTGATCTTACCAGTGAGGGATACACTTCTGGTCTGGAGCATAGTGTCCCCATGTTGGTGATGATCAGGTCCAGTATGTTTTCCCCTCTTGTGGGAGTGGTAACAAGTTGTTCCATAGCATTTGAGTTTATAAATTCTAGGAACCTTTGGGCTAGGGTGTTGGAGCTAGAGTAATGCTCCCAGTCTATGTTTGGGTAGTTGAAGTCGCCCAATATAATGGTGTTTGGAGAGACCTTCATATTTTCCAGTATTCTCAGGAAGGCCAAGTGGGGTTCCTGTGTTTGGGAGGGTGGTCTGTAGCAAGCTATAAACTGGAAGGCAGTTTTACCCACAGTTAGTTGCACATGGATAGTCTCTGATGCTTCGTGCTGTGCCACCAACCTGGAGGTTGTGGGTATCTTTGACGAATATTGATACTCCCCTTCCTTTTGTGGTTTGGTCCAAGTTTTGGGGCCGAAAAGCATGGTATGAGGTATAACCTGGTAGTGCTGGGGTGCTCTCGGGAGCCTTGAACCAGGTTTCTGTTACTGCACAGATATCGATGTTCTCCATGCTAAGGAGAGTTTGAAAAGTGCATCTTGAGGTTTAGACTTCTGGCATTGAGTAGCATTACTCTTAGTTTCTTATCCCTTATGATACCTATGGAGGTGGGTTTGTCTTTTAAGCCTTGCCTAAAAAAGGCACTATAGGGGTAGCAAGAGCCTTTGCCAATATCTGAAAGCCCAGGGGTGACAGGTGCAAGCCATCCCTAGCGAATCATCGTGGCTTGTCGAGCATGTCATCCCAGGCTGACAGGCATTGGATCCCCTTTGAATGACACCAACACTTAAGCCAATTGTTGAAATTGATCATCTTGTCTTCATATTGTGGCATCATTCTTGGTGAGGGTAAGATGCTACTCAAGGTCAGGGTCATACCGGCCTGGGCTACATGCTCAGAGAGCTCCTCTATGTCTCTTTTCATGTAGTCCAGGGAGGTACGTCTCAGGTCATTCACACCAGCATGGACAATGACTGAGTCATATTTGTACTTGCCTTGGAGTGAACTGAGGTAGGATGGACAGAAGCATAATCATCCTGAACTTCATGTTCTTTACCAATCTGTTCAAGGATGCAAGGTCCAGAATGGGCCTTAGGTCCACTGTCTTTTTGGGAACAAGAAGAACCTCGAGTAAACACCCAATCCACCTTGATCAGGAGGGACCTCCTGGAAGACTCTTTTTGCAGCAATTTTCCCATTTCCACAGGTGCACCCCTCCCTCTGATTGGGTGGTACACCAGGGACAATAGATTTTGTCTTGATGTCTCTAAAATGGGAATGGAGTATCCTCTGAATACAATCCTTAGCACTCATGATCATTTGTGATGGCTTCCGAGGCTTCAGAGTGCAAATAAAAGTGCCCTTGACTGCCTCCAGAGGGAGGCAGTTGGGCAACCCTTCAGGAGCAATAAAAGAGTCTGTTTGAGAAGGACTCTCGAGATCCTTGGTTCTGTGGACCTCCTCACCCACAAGGGTAGTGTCTACCATTTGGTTATTTCCTCCTCTGCCTCTGGAGGAAAATTCTCCATGAGAATCCAGGAAAGGACCCTGAGATTTCTTAAATCACATCTTTTTGCTCCCACACTAGTTCATGGAGAAGGACCTTTGTGAGTTAGAAAAATGAATCCTGATGACAAACAGGGTCTTCCCATCTTTCTCACAGTGGAAGTGTGTGTCTCGAACAGTAGGCCCAAATGAGGTTGATCCATAAAAAGGTGCATTGATGAAGGACACCTTGAAAGGGTCTGCAAAGTCACACACAGCATCCAGGCATGACACCTTAAGACAATGTTGGAATCAGCCGCCCTTGAGGTACCCTCTGCTGCATGGGATATCAGCCTCATGGATGCAATAGATAGGGATTTGAGGATGAGCATTCTAGAGGAGAAGACCTTCTGCTCTTCTGCAGACATGGACCCCAGGTTAAAACTAGAGAGTTCCTTGACCAGGTCCCTCTGTAGTCTTGTAAAATAGAAAGATGGTTTAGAGCTCTCAAGGAGAAAGTAGCTGAGGTGTAAACTCTTTTACCAAATCTGTCCAAAACCCTATACCTCCTGTTAGGGGAATGGACAGAGGAGCTCTCTTGGGCCAGCTCATTTTTGGTGGCTGCTGCAAGAACCATGGCATCAACTGAAAATGCCCCTTGTCCAAAAAGGTTTGTCCTGGGGAGCACTCAAGATTTTGTCCATGTACTTGGGGATGGGTTCTACTGTGGCTGGTTCTTTCCATGCCCTAGAAGACACCAACTCAATGAGCAGGTCTGCTTAGGGAGACACCCATGATGTAGAAGAGCTAGACCCAAAAGCCTCCAATAAAACTGATTCCTCCAGGAAGGGGTTTTGTGAAGATCATCCACCTCTTTGGTGGAGGATTTCTAAGATGTCTCCAAAGGAGATATTCAATGGAGATTTTGAGGACCCTTCCCCTTCCTTGAAATCAGTATCAGTGGTGAAAGATTCCTCTGTGGAACTGACGTGCCTCCTCTTGCATAGTCTCTTTTAAGGAACCTCCTCGGTGGGATGCTCTGGAAAGGTGCCATAAGATATGTGGCGTTCCAAAGATGGGACAGTCTGGAGGCTTCCTGGGACTGGCTGTCCACTTGACAGATGAGAGGTCTTGGAGACAGATCCAGTGAAGACAAGGGGAGGTTCCGCAAGGGTGAGAACTGAGGGTCTCCCAGAATGGGAGAGGACCCTCTCCACCACTTTGAAGGCGGAAGGGCTCCAAATATCAGAGGGCAGTTCCCCCTGGGTCGAGGCCACCAGAGTGGACAACCCTTGGGGCCCTGAGCCTCCTGCTCCGAAGGGGGAGTCAGAGCCGAGCTGTCAAATACTGATGCTCTGAGGGGAAGCTATAACTCCAAAAACTTTGGAATAAAAGTCATCCCTCAGAACAGACAGAGCCTACGGCTCAGAGACACACTGGGAATAGACACTGTTGGCACCAACTGCATTGGGGAGGTAGTCGGAGGCAAAGATGTGATAACTACTGCTCCGACACCCCAGTTCCCAGGATTAATGGAACTGATTACTCTAAAACAGAGGGTCAGATCAGAGAAGGAGCCACAGGGTGGAAAGGGAACAGTCTCACAGATCTGGAGGGGGATGAAGCAGGCAAAATCCCCATCTGAATCTGAGCTTCAAAAAATTACCTCACCAATCTACCAACATCCTTGTCCAAAAGCCTCTAAGATGAAGAAGGAAGTGAAAAAGCAGGTCTAGATATCCTTTTTGGAGAGGTTTCCTGGGATGGAGATCTCTGAACCAAGATGTAAACTAGGAACTGAGGTCTAGGGCAAGAGACGACCAGCTGAACCAAGGGGGATGGTTCCGAAACCTTCGGTTCTGGGGGTTTAGGCACCTTTTTTGCAGGCTCTAACTATAAGGCTAGAGACCAGTCGGGAGACCGTTTTCAGGGTTCCCAGGCCTCTTTTTGCTTCCTGGAGGGGGTATGAGCCTCTGACAAAGGAAAAGGGGAGGAAACCGGTAATAACCCCTTAATAATCAGTTTGTTGCGTCAAACTATTAGAGCTCACAGGTGAAAGCCCGCACAAATGGAACAGTTGCTGTTCAAGTGGGTAGGCCCTAAACAGTAGACTCGCTCCCTGTGGGCATCAGACAAGGGAATCTTATGCCCATAGGAAGTGCACTTCTTAAATACTAAAGACTTATCAGCTCTGTCCAATTTAGGACCGGACATAACAAAAGAAGTCAGTTTGCCTTTAAAAAAAAAAAAGATCAGAAGAAGAGAAAAGGGATGGAAAGGGATTATGTCGATAGAAACCAGAACTACAAATACAAAATACCAGTATAACTAGACTCAACAGAGAAAGAAAGGTGACAGACGAAGGGTACGGCTTGTAAAAGAACACACTGCAATAAATGCACTCAAAGCAAAAGGAGCTGAAGAGTACCAAAAACCTCACTGCTTGTTCGACAATCAAGATCTGAAGTATTTTGGGAGAAAGAAGCAATTATGGGTAGGGAGGAGGAGCTTGAGCTTTGAATCTCAAGCTAGTGAAGCAGCTGAGTCAGTTCCAAGGGCTGGAACTGAGACCCATGGGTTAATGAATGAATGAAGATGCCATCAGATCATAGGATATAACATCATCAGTGTTAGTTTCATACCTCAAAGGTGTAGACCTCTGGGAACCACAGGCTAATTCATCCCCCTCACCCTTTGAGGATTTGCAATGTCTTTCTGGGGAAGGCTTTTTTTTTCCTCTTTTTTTCTCCTAGCAGAGGGAACTCTGAACACTGAGGGATGATTTGCACTTGACTACATGTTTTGTAAAACATGAAAGAACTCTTGTGCAAGAAGAGCTATTGCTAGGGAATAACCTGGATGGAGTCTGGAACTGAAGACCCACAATTTGCCCAAGATCCAGTAACTACGGGGAGTTCAGTGGTGTGGGTGTCATATGTGTGGACTTTTGGGTCTACCTGGCCAGGAAAGCTGCCCTGGAGGTTTAGACATGGAGATGGAGTTCCAGACCTCCACACTTCAACCAGGGACGTATTTCTTAACTAGAATTGTGGGTGGACTATCCTCTCCTTCAGAAATGGATGAAATGAGTTTGACAATGTATGTTTACAGTGAGGCATTTAGTCCAAGTACCACAAGTGCCCACTCGCTTTGGAGGCAACTATACAATGAAGGTACTTGCCACCAAACAGGCTTCATCAAAGGTCCCTGATAACAAAGATGTATGGGATGGAGAATGATAAGCTGTCTCACCAAGACCCACATCCTCAAATCAAGCAGGGATGTTGGACACATTGATCATATCTCCCAAGTCTCTGATCCCTTTCTCTTTCAGGTCACTTTACCATTCATTTCTTAAAGGGAATGTCTAAGACTGGGAAGGAATTTAAAGATGTCTAAGTAGGTTTCAAGGGAACACTTTCTTCTCCTAAGTGTTTTGGGTGTGTAAAGCCCTGCCAAAAATACAACTTTTAATGTTGTGTTCAGTTCCTAGGTAGAATACACAACATGTATGTAAATCTTTCTGTGGAATTTGTCTACCACAAGAATACCGGTTTTCCCTCTTAGGAGCACACATACATTTAACTTATACTCAGTTGTCTGACCTCCCTAAACAATACAATCACTAAAAGGCAACAAGATTTCCCCAATAGGTTATTTATCTGAACTGAGCCCCAGAGCAGGCCAAATAACACTGGACTAAGACAGTTACACAATCAAATGCACAACAAAAACTGTGGAAAGACCTAAAATTGCATGGGCAAATGCCATCTTTATACATGAAATACAACATCCCTCAAAGGTAAGGGGCTTTAGAATTCTGAAAAATATTACTGGACACCAGGCCTTCTGTGGCAGAAGTCCCAGATATCTTTACCAGTGCAACAATGACCTATGCACAGAATACTGGTCTTACCCAAGGCTCACTTCTGTAAGACTAAGCTCTAACAAAACATTGAGGGGCAGAGCTTCTTATTCTGACAATCTCAAGGGGTAATCAATAACCAGCTGACTGGCCAGTGGAAAGTAATGCTGTAGTTTATTAATGTGTGAGAGAAGTTCAGTTCTTCTTGTTACTGGGTGTTAGCAACTGGATACCGTTAACTAGTCAAAGCACCAAATTATAGCCTATAGTATTAATCTAATTGTCAGTTTATAGTCTGCTAAAGGGCACAGCTACATCCCCTAAACACCATGAGAGACCTTGAAGGTACTCAATGAATTGCCCTTAAGGAAAAATACCTTTATATTGAGAGATTTTAAATTATCCTTTAAGTGGTTTACATGTACAGCTCAATACACCCGAAGATTCCTGGACTCAATAAATGACAGTTCCGTTGAACAAATAGTTATCCAGCGCACTAGGGCCACAACATTCTGGACAGAGTCCTTACAGGCATAGCCTCATGTACACCATGCTTATAGTATTGCCTTCCCTGTCTAGTCAGACCACAGATTAGTAACATTCTCTTTTTAAGTTTCATCCTCCAGTGCTGTAAACAATTCTGAATTTAATGACTTTAAACAAACCTTCTTAAATTCTATGATGAACTAGTTTAACAGGTATGTCATGTAGCTCCAGCTACCACTTACACAACTGAGTTCTACCCCCACCTACATAAATATATAGATCTAGCAGTTCCCCACTACATCCAAATATGACTGAAAATTTAAAAATCAACTATCATGACTGTCCACTATCATAAATTAGTTCATTAACATAAAAAAACTTCAAAAATCTTATGCAGATTAAAATCTAACCATATTAAAGACAAAATATTAAAAAGGTCAGCAAGGAATTAAAATGACCATTAGGAAGGCGTGCATCTAGCCAGACATATTGTGCAGATAGAAAGTCTGCAGAGTCCTAACTATGAAGATTATTAGTCTAAAAAAACCTAATCTACCAAGATACTCTTACAGACCTATCCCTATTATCTTGTCTCATGCAAGATCTCCTCATGGTTGCTATGTCTTGCATTCTGTACCATCAAAGACCTTGCATTACTGATCTTCCATATCTCTGTAAAACACCTATTTCTACAAACTACTCATCTAACTCTCCACCAACGCACAAGTAAAACTCAGTGGAGGAAAGACTCATTACCCAATGACTACCCCATCTATGGAACAAACTGCCTTTACATATTGATACCCTCACATCTTTCAAGAATAACCTGGAAGATTGGATAGGTATCTGCAACTTCACATCTGGCCTGACATGTTTTGCACTCCTAAAAATGAGATGTATATCTTGAGAGTTGGTATCAGTAAGGGGCAAATGTTCTCCTGAATTAAACTGCCTTGCATCTCCTATGAGCCTAACAACAATCTTGAAAGTGGGATATATTTTGGACAACAAACTGGTCAGACACCCCACAAATTTGTTCCCATCTACACAAATAAGAAACCAACATTAACAGCAGCTAAGAAATGTGTGGTCAATCAAGACTGCTCATTTCCCTGCCTCCTAAATAAGCAGTAGATATTGCTTAACCAATAATTTATTTTGTTTTTCCACCTTTTCATAACAATGGCATGAGGTCTCTGGCAAAGCATTCTTAAATCCTCTAGCAACCTCATGACAGAGAGACAGAGCCCTTACTGTTCCCCACATGACTTATGTTGGATTAGTGGAATAGGTGCTGGAGAAGCCAGAGGGAGAGGATATGAGTGAGTGGACGATTAAAACCATGCTCAGCATCAGCTGACAATATTCCTTCCACTTTTCTTCTACTAGCAGCTGACTCTCTTGCTCTCCCTGTAGCTATCCTAATTAATCGCTCTCACTCCGAATCTAAAGTCCCTTCCATCTGGAAACAATGCTACACTCTACCTATACACAAAGGAGGTAACTACTCTGATATCTCCAACTTTAGACCTATCACTATCCTCTCCCCTCTATCTAACGTACTAGAAAAATGTATTCATAAACAAGTTATGCAGTATCTAATACAGGAAAATCTGCTTACACCCACTCAACATGGCTTCAGACCCAAACATAGCACCACTACAACTCTATTATCCTTCCTCAACACTATCTCTATAGCCATGGACGACCATAAACTTGTTTCTTGCCTACTCTTGGACCTCTCAAAAGCTTACGACACTGTCTCACACTCTTCTGTTGCACAAACTGCATAACCTCAACTTCTCCTCTGATACTGTTGCATGGTTTTCCAGCTACCTCACTGATGGATCTCAATCAGTGAGATGGCACTCTGCACTCTCCCCTCCACTCCCTGTCGAAATGGGTGTGCCTCAAGGGTCTATCCTAGGGCCATTACTTTTTAATATCTTTACTAATCAGCTATATACCTCCTGTCCTCAGTCATCTTTAGTGCAATACGCATTTGACTCTACAGTCATCACCACAGCCAACTCTCCCTCTAAGCTTTTCTTAGCTACTCAGGCATCTTTTAACTTAGTTGAAACATGGCTCTCCAACAACCAGCTCATCCTTAACCCTAAAAAACAAAGCTGTTACTCTTCCTACCTAAAAAGTTCAACAATATTAAACCCTCCTTCTCCATACAGTCCCTTAACAACACTCCCAATTCAGGTAGACTCCAGTACTAAGATCTTAGGCATAACCATCGTCGAGCAGCTTAAATTTGACTTGCATGTTAACAACTGTATCAAAGAGATTCCTTCAAAACTAGGGCTCCTTTACCGTAACAAGAAATTCCTTACCTCTGAAGCCAAGATTACTCTCTCTCTTACCTACCTTCTACCCAGTCTAATGTACAATTCTCAAATTCTCACAAATCTTAACTCAGCACTCCTGACCGAACTCGAATTTACCTACAACAAGGTGTCTAGATTTGCTGCCCAACAAACCTACAAATCCCATCACTGTCTCTCTCTAAAACACCTAAACTGGCTTGAATTACCCCACCAGCTTCTTCTTTCTCAGCTCCAGGTCATCCATTCTATGCTATATCAGCCTTCCTACTGCCCAGCACTATCCTCTCTCATCTCCCATTATTCTCCCTCCAGACCTCTCCAAAGCTCTAACCAAGACCTACTACAAATCTACAAACCCAAGTCTAAATTTGGACGTAACATGTACAGCTATCACCCCACTATTGCTTGGAATAGGCTCCCACTAGAAATCAGGACCCTTACACATCCTAAACAATTTAAGACAGCCACCAAAGAACACTTTAAAAGTCACTTGTCCTGCCACTGCACTCTCCCTCTTTAACATCCACTACTTCTCATACCTTAATCTACTTTCTGCCCTTAACTCACTCTTCTCACTAGCTCTCTCTAATCTTCCTTGACTACTCTTTCTACTGTCTTCTAAAATCTATTAAGCAAATTGCCTCAAAGAAACATTCTATTGTAATTGTCTTGCCTTCATGCAACTACATCATGGTAAAACTGGGTTTTTGTAACCACTTACCCCAAAAACTATACTCATCTTAATGACATATTTCTTTTTATACATCTTGAAATAGTTATGCTATACTCCTGATTATTGACACTGTATAAGATTGTATTGCTACTTAATGCCTTGTAATAATCATGTAACATTGCTGTTTAATGCTAATTTATAATGAAAATTGTATAATATGTTGGAGCTTTTCTCCCCGGGCCTCCGCTGAAAATGGGCTCTTCAGCTCAGTTGGACGATCCCGGTCAACAAATGTAAAATAAATAAATGAATAAATAAATGTCAGCTCACCCACTGGGGGGAGGCAGCCTAAGGGATCCCTGCAATATACAGCACACTGGCCTGGCTAACTCCATGCTGCGTGTGCAGTGAGATGTGCATTCAGGAGACTATATGTGCATTGAAGTGAGAATGCACCTCCTGAGCACAGCAATCATGGAGATACCAGGACTGCTGGGAGGGAAAATGAGTTGGGACAATTCCTGGAATGCAGTTTGACACTACACCTGCATCCTTGATTTGCTTACAGACCTTTGTTTTAGAGTCAAGTTGATCCTGTGAGAGGCTAAAATTAGGTTTGGTGGACCAAGTAAATGAACAGAGGAGAGGAGCTGGGGGCAGCTGATAGTCAGTTGCAAGGGAGGGAAGAAAAAATTTGAATTGTTTTAGCTTTTGACCTTACAATCTTTACAGAAAGGCCATTCCAAACAACCGTAACTGCAGTTTGCAGTTTCAGGACCAGATGATGCATGGTAAAAGCATGCATCAAGGACCACATAGCCACACAAATGTCTGGTATATAGAGATCTGTGAAGCAAACAGGAGACTGAGCTGTGATCACACCACTTGCCAATGGAAGGCTGGCTAACTGATGGCAAAACCTATGTAGCATCCACTTGGAATGCATCTGCTTGACAACTGCAAGCCATTCTCTCCCACATACAAAGGAGAACCTGTACAATGTTCTGAATTCAAGCACATTCATTGGGTAATACCAGAGCTACCACAGGATGACCAGTATGGAGAGGAACCTTGCTTCCCTGGCCTTGTCCACTGTAAGGGCACTGGGAGATGGAGGACAGATTTTAGGGAGACCTCAAAAACTAGCTTTGGATGTAAAATCTCTGCACAAGAGAGCCTGAAGCTCCAAGATGCTCTGAATTGAGGTGACTGACAAAGGAAGACTACCTTCCAAGAAATGAAGCTCAACAAAACTGGGCTAGAGAGCTCAAACAGAAGTCTCAAGCTCCAACGCAGAAATGCAGCACTTCTTCCAAAAAGTGCTCAACTAGTCAATGCTGGGGACATAAGTCCTACCCTCCACAAGAAAATAATGCACAAGAATAGCTGACCCATGCACCCAGACCATGGAAATAACAGATACCTAAAATATAGAACTGCCATAAAGTGTAAGGCTTCTGGTTAGCTTTAGTAACCTCTGAGACTCCACTGGCAAGGATCAATGGAATCAAAATGGTCAACATCAGCAATCAAACCCTGAGATGAAGCCAACTGTCCCTCAACAATAAGTGATGTCCCTAACTAGGACTAGCAGTGTTTCCAGCATTACTAGGGACTCAACAGTTCAGCTACCAGGGATGACATGAATGAGTTTTTGGCCTTTCTTCCCTGCAGTTTAAGTGAAATATGGAAAGCACAGAGGAACTTCCCAAGTCACAAGGGGGAGAACATGTCCTATTTCTCCCTCTATACTACTGCACCAAGCAGAGAAAGGACAGCACTGCATTCGTCTGAGCAACAGAATGATCCCAACAGTGCCCCATTTTTGCACAATTCTGACCAACATCATGTGTGTGCATCTGGACCTCTGGGACAGGAGTAGAGACCTGGCTTGAAACATTCTCCTTACCAGTCTCCTATTTGAGGAGATGAAAATTTTGACAGCAAGGTGTTATAACCTTGTGGCCCCTTACCTGTTTAAATACCATTTAATGTACTGATTATCTGACCAGATTAGGACAGGCCCTCAAAGCAGCTGTATTTCCAAAGTCTTCAAGGCAAGAAGTACTGCTCTGAGCTTCAAGCTGGTATTTGGCCTCTTTCTCTATAATAGACTCCTTTAGATTTGGTGGCAGCCTATATAAGCTCCCCAGCCACAGGATAAGCGTCTGCTATCAAGATATGCAACAAGTTTAGCTACAGGAATGGAAGAACAACTATCAGACTGGTGGGACTTATTCACCACTCCAATGTCCAGTAACTAAGTTCTGCTACAAAAAAGCAAGTCAGTGAGCACATGGTGGCTCTGTAGCAACTAAAAACACACACTCAGTAATAACACTCCATCTCCAGGTGTGTAAATAGCAACAAGATCCCCATGGCTCCCATCAAGCCCAGCAGGTACAGCAATGGTAAAGCGTGGACTTTGATCTGTGTTAACTACAAAATTAACACAACAATCATTGAGCCCTCTCCAAGGGCAGGAAAGACAAACATTGGAAGCATGTCCAACTCTTCTCTTATAAAAGGACTTCAACTCTGCCCTAATGAAGGGACTTCCACGGATTTGGAATCCTAGAAGTATTCAAATTTATGGTAATTTCTACGGACTGCATTTGCAGAAGTGCCCAAAGGACTACCTGCAGAAAGCCCCATAGACTGGACAACTAGGGGACCCTTCTCCTGTTAGGCTTTGGTTTCCATTGCCATTTGGTAAAGACTGTGTGTGCTGAAGAAAACTTAAATGTCAACTATATTGGAAGTGGGGATCTTGTGTGTGAACCCCAGATACTGAAGCGCCAGATGGTGTCACTGGGCATAATAAATACTATCACTACATCCTGCAGGAAGAAATCATATCTCTTGAAAGGTAACTATCCTGAATTATATCTAATATGCTGGTTCAAGTTAGTGAAGTCTACAATAGGATGAAAACTGTCTATTCTGTTAGAGGTCAGAGGAGACAGGAATAAAGTCTCTTGCCCTCTTGCAACACAAGGACATTCTCTGGAGTGTTCTTTCAGCATGAGAATTTAGTCCTATACCAAAAGGTCCGCTGAAATGGACTGAGCTGCCAAAGTTCTTTCTTGGGAGAACCTATAAGTTCCAAGATATGACCAAAGTAGACCACATACAGAAAAAAAAATAGTCCTTTACAATGGTGTTCCAAGCCAGGACAAATTTGCAGAACCACATCCTAGCACAGTGATGGCGAACCTTTTGGGCTTGGTGTGTCAAAAAGTCATAAAATGACCTAACTTGACTCTGCTGGCGTGTCACCCCCCCCCCCACCCCCCACTCAACAAAAGAGAAACAATTCTTTACAAGTTTACATACTCATTTATTTAAAAAAAATGCAGCCCAATCATGTGTAGTATTATAAAAAGTAATAGAACAATGAGTGACTTACAATACAGAAAATTATTTCAGCACTGATAACTGGGCTTAATATAGTGCACAAACAAATTACCTTACTTTTAATCTTCTACTTTTAATACTAACTTTGAATTGAACAAAAAAAAAATTGGAACATATTACATTTGATTTGATATCAATTAATGACTTTTGTTGCTGAGTTTTCATAGATAAGTCTGAAACGTTGGAACTTCATGCACTTCAAGCTCAAGCAAGCAGCACTAACTTCATCCAGTCAGTCAGTTTCTTTTGTCCGTTTTAATGTTTAATGCTGAGAATAAGGTCTCGCAAAAGTATGTAGTGGAAAAAAATTGTGAGTAAAGCCATTGTTACATTTTTAAGTGTGCTAAAAATTTCCGTTATTCGGTTCCAAGCATTCAAAATTTCTTGTTCGTAGTGGCACTCCGTAGTGGCACTCTTCATTCTGCATATGATTTCTTTCCAGATCCTCATGTTTAGACCTCAGGTCGACAAACACTTGAGTCCAGACACTAGCCTGGAACTCTGCTAACTGCAGCTCTAATTCTTCAATTTCTAGCCATTGGAAAGCATTTAATTACATAGTACTGTAGACGATTACAACCGGATACCTAATTATTTTGTCTGTTGTAAACTTCTGAATGGTCTAAATCTTCTACTAAACTGATCATTTATGGAGTTTAAAATGTGCTGGTACTTTACATGCAAGGGCTCCATTTCATTTTGCACATCCAAGCCGACCTCTTCAAAACATTTTTTTAGTTGAGGAAAATACTTATGTTTTAGTCTCCACATCTCCTTTAAAAATTTGAAGTTTAGTTTCAAAGGCGTTTATGTATCCAAACATAACATCAATACTTTTGCCAAAAACTTGTAACTTTTAAGTTCAATTCATTCATATGAACCGAGAGGTCTGTAAAAAATATCAGTGTGCTGGCTCATGTGAAATCACTGAGCTGAGGAAACTGTTGCAAAATTTTATTCTCAAGATATAACTTAATTTCTTCATAGCACTCCACAAATCTTATAAGGACTTTTCCTCAGCTCAGCCACCTCACATTGTTGTGCATCAGCAGTCCATTGTAAGTTGATTCAACTTCCTCCACTAGTGCAGAAAATCCCCGCTTGTGAAGGGGTCGAGCAGCTATTGTTGTTGTTGTTGTATCTTTCGGCTTTTCCCGGTTAGGGGTCACCATAGCGGAACTCTAGTCCGCTAATGATTGGCAGTAGATTTTTACATACTGAATTGCCAGCCCTGATGCACAACCACTATTTCTGTTACAACTGTCATTACATCATTTAGTTCTGTGAATCCTGCCTTCATACATAACACCTCCTGGTGAATAATGCAATGAACCTGCACAAGTGGATGTCAAATAGCTTCGATAAACAGTTTCACAAATCCAACCTTTTCCCACCATACTGGTTGCCCCATCTGTCATCATAGACAAGTTTAGACATATCAATGCTTAGGCCACGGAACAGTTTTAGAATAATATTGCATATTTCGTTCCCTGATGTACTTATTTGCACTGTTTCTAGCTTTACCAGCTCTCCTCTCATTGTCTGACCATTGGAAAATCTAGCAATGATGGCCAACCGAGCCAATGAGGTGACATCAGTAGTTTTGTCAAGACAAATTGAAAAATATTTACAATTATTTAAGTCTCCTTTTAATTGTTGTACGTCTGAGATTGTCGTCACTCTGTCTTTAATGGTATTTCTGCTGAGTGGTAAATCAGAAATCCGCTCAATAACAGCATTTTTATTTTGCATATCTTGAAACAAAAAAGGTGCACATTTTAGAAGAGTTTCTTGAATAAATTCTCCTTCACTGAGGGCCTTTCCATGCTGAGCTATGGAGTGAGCAATACTGAAACTTGTTGATGTTAAATTCATAGGGCCTCTTAAAAATTTAAGGAAGTTATTTGATTAATACTCATTGTGGTGCAGCTGCTGAGAAGTGTATTCCTTCCTTTCATCCTCACTTTTTCCCCTAAAAGCCAGTGATGATTTGTTTCAAAATGTCTTTTTACATTCCATGTTCTGCTTACAACTGTTTCATGACACAATAGGCACAATGATTTGCCATTTCTGTCAAGAACGCCATACTTCTCAGTCCATGCATCTTGAAAGTTTCGACCACTTCCTCTACCACTCGGGATTTTTTAATTTGAGGTTCCTCCATAACAGGTCTAAATTAGAACATTAAAGAAATTTAAATTGACAACTTCCATAATTTTCTAAAAGTTCTCACAAATTCAGAATCCATTTCTCCTGACGTTTCCTCATTCATGACATCTTCATAGGAATTTTATTACAAACACTATGACTCTTATGCATACTGTATCACATTTACATTCAATAAACAGGTCAAGAACAGCAGGCATTTCAATGCATAATAAGTCAAACACACACAAAGGTTACTGCCATCTAATCAACAGGATGGCATTAAGTGGCATTATCCCTGCTTAACACCATGAATTATGATCCTGGAATGATAATCTCCAAGTGCTGTTTGGGCAGAAAAAAAAATCACAGTAAAAACTGATACATGATATTTTAAGATGCCATTGCAATGTAATCTCTTCTAGATTTTTATATCTGTTGGTTTGTCTTCACCGTGCGAGACAGCAGCTTTCATCTTACAAAGTCAACTACATCAAAAGTGGAACAATTCCCAACAAGCCCTGCAAATGGATCCAAATGAGAGGGCTGAATATTTACCTCCAATTTTTACAAGCACCTAAATAGCTGCATATAAAAGTTTATACCAGTCCATCCTAAATATTACAGTAAATTCAGGAATAAAACTTTCTGGTAGAAGTAGGGTATTAATAAACTGTGTAACAAAGGAAAGTAGTGAAAAGTGTAAGAAATCTCCATCTCCACTACCTCAAGACCACACAGAAATATGCCAGCAAAGAACTTAAGAATAGTGTTATAAAATGTAAAGCAGCGTATGAACTTAAGATCAGCTCAGATACCAAATTAAACTACAACGCTTTCTTCAGTTATGTCAGAAAATTAAGGAATAATATCTAAAAGATGCACAAAGTGTAGACACAATAATAACACATCCCAATCCCAAGGATATATCAAAATAATTATTAGCCAACAAATGCAGCGGTAACTCTCCTAGTGTCTGCCCTCAGCAGGGCACAAGGCATCTGCTGTCTCAGCACACTGCCTTCCCTCAGCTAGGTCACGAGGCATCTGCTGTCTCAGCACACTGCCTTCGCTCAGCAGGGCACGAGGCATCTGCCGTCTCAGCACACTGCCTTCCCTCAGCAGGGCACGAGACATTTGCTGACTCAGCACACAGCTTTCCCTCAGCAGGGCACAAGGCATCTGCTGTCTCAGCACACTGCCTTCCCTCAGCAGGGCATGAGACATCTGCTGTCTCAGCACACTGCCTTACCTCAAAAGGGCACAAGAAATCTGCTGTCTTAGCACACTGCCTTCCCTCAATATGGGCATGCCCATCCTTCTCTTGCATTTCCGTCAAGAGAAAAAAAACCCCACTGATTTATCAATGCTTTGTTTTGCTTTATTTCCATCAAGTGCCAATTCTACAAGAGAAAACTAAGAAAAACACACACTCACCTGCCCACAGAGACTCTGACAATGTTCCACTAATGCTCCGATTATATTTCAGAGGAATCACTAATTATATATTCCAAACAATTTCTAATCTAGAACCAAATAGGAGATGTACAAACATGCACTTTCATCTTTAATCATAAAGTGCCCCAAATCATCAAACTCATATTTTGCACAGAAGACAGGTATGAGTGAAACAAATCAGTGTCCCAAGCTGTCCTCAATAACACTGCAGGGGTTCAGAGAAACAAACGAGATGCAAGGGAGAACAATAATGGTTACTGTTATACTGCTATTTCAAACCCATCCCTCATCTTCCTGTTATACTTCTGTCCATTACATACCTACACTGTCCCCCTCCTGCTATGCTTGTGCACATTCCATACCTACCCCAGCACGTTATTTGTTATTTTGGTTGATCTAATGAAGTTCTAAAATTTTAGGACGAAAGCGCTAATCTTAAATATATATTACTTGTTTAGTTGTGTATGTGCTGAAAATAAAGTGTGAAGTGCATACCTCTCAACCTCTTACTTAGTGCAAGAAATCTGGACAAAGCCGGACAAAATGGTGGGACAAAGGCCCAAAAAGAGGGACAGATTTTAAATGTTGCTCTTGTAAACTTATAAAGTTGCTACAGTAACAGGGTTTGTGCATTAGCATGCATTTTCTGAAGGATCTGAAGTCTGAAACTCAAATGTATGTCATTATTTAGGGAGTTAAGTTCTCAGATTATCCCAGTGATTTGACAGAAAATCACAAATTTCATGAGGAATAGCCCAAAAATATTAGGCAAAAATCTGGATATTCTGCAAAAATCTGTACAGTTGAGAAGTATGGTGCAGCCTTACTAAAAAGATGGCCTGTGCAGCGAACTGCCTGTTTTTGTGCTCATTTAAGCATGTTTGTTGTTGTCATTTATTTCTTTTTAAGTTGTTTTAATGTTGCTTTTCACAACTTACCTTTTTCCTTCCTGACATTGTGAAGAAGTGATGCTGCCAATATTATCCTGAAGTCTGAAGTGTGGGTGGACTGGACAGACTTCAGCTTCCTTCTCTCGTGCTCTGCTGAATCTTGTGCTGATTGGTTAATCTGCAAGCTCAGTTAGCTTGAAGAAAGGTGGAGACAATGTTTAATGGGTTTCTGGGTTTACACCGTAAACTCCAAACATCCACACAAACCCCTTTATTTCTGGACAATCCGGATTAAAAAAAAAAAATGTACAAGTCTCCTTTAACTTTTCTGGGAAGACAGAGTGTCACTGAAAATGTTATGGCAGATCACCTTTGATACACGTGTCATAGGCTTGCCATCACAGCCCTAGCACATGGTTCTGTTAAATGGGAAGGCCGAAGAATGTTCACAATGACCAGATCTGAGAACAAACCGTCCAAAGTGCCATACACTCATCCTGCTGCAAATTAGTATTAATGCTGTAAGTAGTTTACACTTCTGTGTTTAGAAGCTTTACTAAATGTTAATTTTCTGAAAAAAGTGATTAAACACTTTTTACATGTGAACACTTTTTACGTAAAAATTAATTTT
The DNA here is from genome assembly GCF_019279795.1 of Protopterus annectens. Taxonomy (NCBI): domain Eukaryota; kingdom Metazoa; phylum Chordata; order Ceratodontiformes; family Protopteridae; genus Protopterus; species Protopterus annectens. Next base: position 1,212,642,144 of record NC_056727.1, read on the forward strand.
GTTACTTTAAACATGATCTTTAACTTTATTCCATTACATATACATCCTGAAAATTAGACTAAAGCAACTGATAAAACTACTCTCAAATAGAAAACACAGTCAAGTGTGTAACAATTTTAAAAGTGTAAGAAGAAAATATGACAGAAGGTAATAATGCTTTTAATGTAAACTTATGCCAGAAGACGTAAGTGCCTCTGCATTTACAGCACCTCAAATGACTAACATACCAAAGAAATAAAAACACCCACAAAGTACTCCAGAAGGAAGGGTTCACCAACTGTCCACACAAAACATTAATATTTTTCCTACTAGTTATGCCTTTCTCTCACTCATTCGTTGCATACCAACATGTCCACAGTCCACATAATGTTTTCTCATTCACAGTGCTTGCTTATTTTCAGTTCATCTGATAAAGCCATTCCAGATCCCTTAACAGTTCTGTTGTTGTTACCATTCTCCCCAGTTTTTAAAACTTCATCTCATGTACAACTCACCACTGGTAAACAATTATGACACACGTACAGTTCAGTACTCATTAAGTTCACACACAAAGAACTTGACGTACCCTACTCAAACCTCACCACCAGTGAAACAAAACGTTTTCTAAGCCTGCCATAGCAATACAAAACTCTTTTCACTCTTAAAATCATAAAGGACCTACCTTCTTCCTGAAATTAACTCATGACCCATCTAAGTTTCACACTTAAGTGGTCATTCCTGTTGAGACACTAGAAAGTGTGAATGAGACATTGACAAGGGTGACTCTTAGTTATTTAACACTAGCCCTTTTAGCTAGTACTTCCATCATTAATTATGTACAAGTTTTACTTATTCTTTTATTATCTTCCACATTCTTCTTCTTTTGGCTGCTCCCGTTAAGGGTCGCCACAGCAGATCAACTCTTTCCATTTCTTCCTGTCCTCTGCATCTTGCTCTGTCACACCAACCACCTGCATGTCCTCTCTCACCACATCCATAAACCTTATCTTAGGCCTTCCTCATTTCCTGTTACCTGGCAGCTTCATCCTTAGCATCTTTTTCCCAATATACTCTGCATCCCCCCTCAGCACATGTCCAAACCAACGTAATCTTCTCTCTCTCTGGCTTTGTCTCCAAACCTTCCAACCTGGGCTGACCCTCTAATAAACTTATTCCTAATCCTGTCCATCCTTGTCACACCCAGTGCAAATCTTAACATCTTCAACTCTGCCATGTCAAGCTCTGACTCTTGCCTTTTTGTCAGTGCCACTGTCTCCAACCCAATATAACACAGCTGGTCTCACTACCCTCTTGCAGACCTCCCCTTTCACTCTTACTGGTACTCGTCTGTCACAAATCACTCCTGACACTCTTTTCCACCCACTCCATCCTGCCTGTACTCTCTTCTTCACCTCTCTTCCACACTCACCATTACTCTGAACTGTTGATCCCAAGTATTTAAACTCATCCACCTTCACCACCTCTACTCCCTGCATACTCACCATTCCTCTATCCTCCCTCTCATTCACACACATATATTCTGTCTTAGTCCTGCTGACCTTCATTCCTCTTCTCTCTAGAGCATATCTCCACCTCTCCAGGGTCTCCCTCCACCTGTTCCCTACTCTCACTACAGATCACAATGTCATCTGCAAACATCATAGTCCACGGGGACTCCTGTCTGATCTCGTCTGTCAACCTGTCTATCACCACTGCAAATAAGAAAGGGCTCAGAGCTGATCCTTGATGTAATCCCATCTCCTCCTTAAACGCATCCGTCACTCCCACCGCAGACCTCACCGCTGTCACACTACCCTCGTACATATCCTGCACCACTCTTACATACTTCTCTGACACTCCCGACTTCCTCATACAATACCACAACTACTCTCTAGGCATCCTGTCATATGCTTTCTCTAAATCCACAAAAACACAATGCAACTCCTTCTGACCTTCTCTGTACTTCTCCATCAACACTCTCAGAGCAAACATCGCATCTGTAGTGCTCTTTCCTGGCATGAAACCATACTGCTGATCACTAATTATCACCTCCCTTCTTAGCATAGCGTCCACTACTCTTTCCCATAACTTCATGCTGTGACTGATCAATTTAATCCCTCTGTAGTTACTACAGCTCTGCACATTACCCTTATTCTTAAAAATCGGTACCAAAACACTTTTTCTCCATTCCTCAGGCATCCTCTCACTTTCCAAGATTTCATTCAACAATCTAGTTAAAAACTCCACTGCCATTTCACCTAAACACCTCCATGCTTCCACAGGTATGTCATCTGGACCAACAGCCTTACCGTTCTTCATCCTCTTCATAGCTATCCTTACTTCCTCCTTGCTAATCCACTGCACTTCATGATTCACTATCCACACATCATCCAACCTCCACACATCATCCAACCTTCTCTCCCTCTCATTCTCTTCATTCATCAACCCCTCAAAGTACTCTTTCCATCTGCTCAACACACTCTCCTCGCTTGTGAGTACGTTTCCCTCATTATCCTTTATCACCCTTACCTGCTGCAAATCTTTACTAGCTCGGTCCCTCTGTCTAGCCAATCGGTACAGGTCCTTTTCTCCCTCCTTAGTGTCCAACCTTTTACACAACTCTTCATACGCCTTATCCTTAGCCTTCGCCACCTCTCTCTTTGCCATGCATCTCATCTCCTTATACTCTTGTCTACTTTCTTCATCTCTCTGACAATCCCACTTCTTTGCCAACCTCTTTCTCTGTATACTCTCCTGTACGTCTTCATTCCACCACCAGGTCTCCTTGTCCTCCTTCCTCTTTCCAGATGTCACACCAAGCACCTTTCTAGCCATCTCTCTTACTAGCTCTGCTGTAGTTGCCCAGCTATTTGGTAACTCTTCACTGCCACCCAGTGCCTGTCTTAACTCTTCCCTGAACATCACCTCACAATTACCCTTTTTCAATTTCCACAATTTGATCCTTGGTGCTGCCCTCACACTCATCCTCCTCTTCTTGATCACCAATGTCATCCTACAAACCACCATCCTATGCTGCCTAACTACACTTTCCCCTGCCACCACTTTACAGTCTCCAATCTCCTTCAGACTGGCCCTTCTACATAAGATATAATCCACCTGTGTGCATCTTCCTCCACTCTTGTATGTCACCCTATGCTCCTCCCTCTTGTTAAAATACGTATTCATCACAACCATGCCCATCCTTTTCGCAAAATCCACTACCATCTGACCTTCTGCATTCCTTTGCTTAACACCATGCCTACCCATCACTTCCTCATCCCCTCTGTTCCCTTCACCAACATGCCCATTGAAATCTGCTCCAATCACCAGTTTCTCACCCTTGGGTACAGTCATCACCACTTCATCCAACTCACTCCAAAAATTTTCTTTCTCATCCATCGCACACCCAACTTGTGGAGCATATGCACTAATAACATTCATCATTACACCATCAATTTCCAGCTTCATCCACATCATTACACTTATAACATGACAGATATTTTATCAACCTACCACTATGAATTAATGTTATCTGAATAAGATTATGTAGCCTTTTCCTGGAGTCAGATATACTCACTTTGTAACTGAAAGCTGTGCATCCTGTACTTTTATGCATTTTTTCCAAGTTTCAGCTTATTAAGTGCATTAATGTGCCCTTTTATGCAATGAAACTAAGCTGAGATGTAACAGTACTTTAGAATGATTATTCATATTAAACAGTACAAATGCAGAAAAACAGACACACATTGGGATTTCACACATTCTATACAATGTACTCTCCCATAGCTGTCTGTCTGTTTATACTGCAAAGTTCCCTTCAGACTGTACTTAGCTGCAGCGACACCACTACACACATACACAGAAACACACACACACACACACACACACACACACACACACACACACGCGCGCACAAAACTGTGTTCACTGTACCTTATACAGCAACAGGAATGTACACAATGTTTTTAAAAAAATCTTCACTTACTCTTTGATCAAGGTCAAAGTTGCAGTAAGAAAGGTAAGGTACTACTGCTCACTGCGGGGTCATATCTTTATGTCATTAAATGAAAGCTGATGGCCAAGTCACCACTAATGTCAAACTTCTTATTTTAACATCTTTATTGAATTATCACTTAAGACATGGGCAAACATGTATTTATATAAAAGAAAACATAGCAACATATTCCAAAAAACAAACGTTATATATAACACATATATTCTTTCATACAATTATCATCAATCCAACATTATACAAACTGCTCAGTTCTTGCCTTTTTTAATCCTCATTTCTCCAAACATTATTCTACATGTACAGTTCCCACAATTTCCATTTTTTTCTATGTAATCTGCTTCTACCCTTTTCAAAAGGTCCCACTTCCATTTCTTTTACCTCTGTTACAATATTCAATACTTCAAATATAGTTGGTTTAGACTTTGATTTCCATTTTCTAGTAATAGCTTTTTTGCAGCTACCAGAAATATACTTAACAAGGCCTTACTATGTATAGGCAAATTCAGATCCCATACCCCAGCTAAAACAAAATTCCTTAGTTACACCCATTTGCTTACCCAATATTTCTGATGGAGTACTCTGTAGGGAATGTTTAAAGTTTGCCAACTCATTACACTCCCAAAACATGTTCCTATTTGCCTCTTTCTTCCACATCACATCTCCAACATTTGCCATCCACCTGAGAAAAAAAATATTTGGTATCTGTTTGGGGCTATAAAAATACCTGTGTAAATGCTTTCAAGCAACAATCCTAAATCTTCTAGACTTTGTTGCAAAACTGGAAGTCAAATATATGTCCTCCCACAGTCTTCTCCTCTGGTTGATTCCTAGAGTTATAATACAAAATTGTATATGCCCTACTAATTATGCCTTTATTAAAGCAGAATCTGTTCTAGATTTGACTAAAAAACCAAAGCAGGTCTTTCACTTAGGATTCCCCTATCCCTTTCTTTTTGCCTGTACTCTGATATCAATCCCTGATAGGGAAGGCAGTCTTGAGCCTGTAGTTCAAATGTCTTCTTGGCCTCTTCCATTCTATTACTTTTCCCTCTAGTTATTTGCTCCCAATACCTACTAATATCAAACTTTTAATACTTCTACAGCCTTTCCAAAAGGAACCTGCAGCCTTTCATGCACCACTTCTGCACATATTACTGTGCATTATATGCTAGCTGACTCTGTGAAGAAAATAATGTATTTCTATCTATCCTCTAACAAGCTAAAATACTAAGGAATGTGTTTGTCATAGAGGCGATAAACTGCTGATTTTTCTGAGTACTTACCTTTACATGCTTGTAACTAAATAGAGCACAATTCTACAAAGTTCTCAAGTCAAATGAGATCAAATGCTGTTGTAATATTAACATATGGCACTTTTCTGCATGAGTTGCCAATGAAAACGACTCTGCCAGGCAGACATGGATAACATGCAAACACAAGTTAACATAATAAAGTAAGGAAGGTGTGCCACTAGGTATGGCATAAAACCAAAGTTGTTTTAAGATGTACATGAAGTAGCAATATTATGTAAATTGATCTAGGGTACTGTTGTGTGGTGATAGTAAATAGCTCTGCTCTTCAGCAAATATCACTCTTGGATATAAAAGGCATGTAATGTTTTACTGCATAACACTACTTCCTGGTACTATGTGTTATAATGGAAACTCTAAGCAATGTATTAAATAAGTATGTAATTCTATTTAAAAATACCGTACCTCTAATAGCCTGATTGTCCCAGTTAAGTTAACCTTATAATATTGGAGGGGCATCTGAACAGACTCTCCTACAGCTTTCAGCCCAGCGAAATGCATAACCGCAGAGAATTTGTGCTGCAAATAAAAAGAGATGAATAAGTTAGAGATGTAACAAACTCAGGGTTGATGTGACATGTGAAACAAATCAATGGCCGTATCAACAAAGTTAAGAGTAAGATTTCACTAAACACAGTTCAAGACACCCATTCATACAGTCTTCCAAAAGCTTACAATGAAAGTGAGTGAACCTTGAAAAGTTATTTTTATTTACTTTGATAAAATGGTGTGTTGTCTGGTCTATTATCTAAACCCTTTTCAGCCACGCCCTGGGTGTTACAAACATAATACGAACACAATACAAATACAGAAGAATCAAAACACTATGCAGCCAAAATAAAGTACAAGAAGTGCAGTAAACAAAAAAGATAACAAGCATACATGTGAGAAACCAGTAGCAGACATTATAATTATCAAAGAATTAGTAATTAGCAATGAGAGTTATAGTCAGGAAACTACATTAACTGCTACAGTCTGACAATATTAACTATGTGGATTCAGTAAATGCCATGCCAAGTACATCATCTAAGTTATATACTACATATACTTATAGTAAAACAAATCAAAAGACAATGTTTAGCAGCCAAGACTATGTGGACTACCTAGGGTATGCAACATTCATGCAAATGACTGAATCACAGAGTCTGAGTACAACCTGCGCACTTCACACAGTGCCCAAGTGTGCGGATAATGATAGGGAGGGAGGAAGAGAGCATACTCAATGGAATAAGTACTCCTTTCCTGAAGTCTGCCCTGATCTCACAGGAAAGGAGAGTTATGACGACATAAGCATTATAAAATAAAGAGGGGGAGATCTGCCTGGCCTGTACTTTTTTTTTCTGTGCGATACAAGAAAATTATGATAGGGTCTATTAACAGTTTCAAACATACCCCAGATACTGAAACCAGCCCTTATTTTGGATAACAGGTGAGGAGATTTTGCATTTTTGTTGGATTTTTTTTTGCTTGGTCTATATGCCAAATAGCATGACTTTAGTTTCTCAGAAGTTAGGGTGAAGCACTTTGTCTAGCGCCACTTATAATGACTACATCCTTGCTTAGTTGACAGGGAGTTACAAAGAAGGGCAATGTTGCTGGCATACAATGATAAAGGTAATCTTGGGTTAACATATGAGCATGAGTCATTGAAGATGGTGAGCCACTGGGGGCTCATTACCAAATGTTGTGGTAATGAGCCGATAGTACCTTATTAATGTGGCTACGGAGGCAGCTGTCCTACTGACTGATGGTTTTATTCTCCAAAAAGAATTTGAGAGTTCCTATGATCACATTTGTGTCCACACCTGAAAACATAATCTTTAATTAGGTCAAAGCAGCAGCATCCAACGATACCTACACTGGCTGAAAGTGCATAAATGGTTCTAAAGTTTGCAACATATTTGAGAGTAGGAATAATGGTAATATACATATCCACAAGTGGGGTGGCACAGTGGATAGTGTTGTTGCCTCATAGCAACAGGTCTCCCAGTTCTATTCTTGGCTGGGTTGTCTTCTGTGTGGAGTCTGCATGTCCTCCCCGTGCACACATGGGTTTTTTTCCAGGTGCTCTGGTTTCCTCCCACATCCCAAAGACATGCAGTAGGTGGACTGGACACTCTAAACTGGCCATAGGTGTGAGTGGCGTGCAAGTCTGTGGTGTGGTAAAACTACTGTGGCAGGGTTAGCCACCCTGTGGTGTAAACCTTGGCTCTAGATGACTGTCACTGTTGAAGTGACACCCTAACCCCATGTGCAAAAATGGAAAAAGGGGTGTGGATGGATGGATATCCACAGGTCAATAAAAGACACAGAAAGGATTAAGGTATACAGCAGGGGCAGTAAGATAAAAGTATGATGTGCTTTGGGAGATTAGGACAAAAGATGATAGCTCCACGTCTTCCACAGATTTATGACTGCACATGGGATGCTGCATCAACTAATGGAGAAACAGAAGCAGAGAACGAGTGAGGGGCAAACCAAAATGGGCATGTGCTGTAGTAAGGGGAGAGGTAACAGCAAGTGACCTAGACAGAGATGGGTATTCATTTTATTCTACCAGGAAGGAAATACTGCTGCATTGCATGCCCTTCCCTCCCTTTCTCTCACTACGTGCATGTGCTTGTTACATATCCACACTCTTGGTTAGCTGAATTTCATATGTATTTAGAGAGAGTCTAAGCGCTTTTTTATGAACAGAATGTTACTTAGAAAATACTACAGTGTAGTTCTTGAAACAGTTCTGGTTGAAGGTCAGCATCCCAATCAGTAGTACAAAATGAAAAAGAAGGGGTAATAGGTGATTGTAAATGAACAGTTAGAGTGGTTCTAGGTTTAAGGCATTTTGTTGGTAATGTAGTAATGTCTTCAAGAAAGTAGTGTGTTACCAAGAAACAAGAGGTTACTGTATCTGTATGGACAGTTATTTAAGACCCAGTCAGAAGCAAAATCAATTTATGTGTTGGTGTTGGGTTTGCTAATGCCTCTAACTATCCTGGTCAGGCTAAACTTAAACATACTGTTCTTGACATTAAACTGCAGCTTGGTAGTCCAAATAAGGATGAGAGCACCTAGTATTAGAAAACTGTATTGTTTTTTTTTTTTTTTTTTTTTTTGGGGGGGGGGTGCAAATGAGTGCAAGTTGTTAACAGACAAGATCAAAAATGATGGGGCAAAAGCAAATTATAGTCACTCTCAAACCAGAGATTACAGATCAAACATTTTACAAAGAGCAGTGAACAAGGTGGGAAATTACAGATGTTCATCTGTTTGCAAGGTTACTATACATGAAGTTTTGATTAAAAAAAAAAAAAAAAAAAAAGTTTACTAGTAGTCAGATATAATGTTGATGCCCCCAAAACACACCATGTATAGGGTACTCTGATTATAATAAACTCCAGGGCTGCTACATGTTGTAGCCAAGAGGAAATTCCTCACTGCTGTGAGTCCTTACAAATGAATCACAATTTATCAAATTTGACATAAGCAGCTATTCAGACTTGAAGCTTGCAAGACTAGTATGCTCCCAGAAATTAGCAGAATTCCACTTCCTGATCCTGTGTCATAATAACTGCAGCAAACAAGCTGCTACTTGTAAGAATGGATGACAGGTACTGGTCTCAGATATCAAAGTCAGGACTCAAAGATAGCTACAATACCAAGACCTAAAGTTAACAGTGAAGGTTTCAAGCTCATGCAACCTGTTTTGCATTCTGCATACATTCATATTACCAACTCGGATGTCATGTTACTTGTTGCAATGCATGGAAGACGCTAAATGAACTCAGTGTTATTGCAAACAACAAACATTGGTGGGATGAGGCAAAGTAGGGTGCCACGATAAGGGAAAGTAGCACTGTTAGGTGCAACATGAAACTAAAGACTTTCTGACATCTGGTTTTGTGCAAAGGAAGGTATGAGGGGTCTCCCAGTTATCTATTACTGTCTGGAAAACGGAAGTGACCACAGGATGCAATCAATGAAGAAACGCACCAGTGTTTTTAAATTCAGCAGTCACCATCGCCTGTTTAACACACATACGTGCACACACACACACACACACACACACACACACACACACACACACACACACACACACACACACACACACTTACACACTGGTGACGCAACTTATATCCTGTAAACCAAACATACATGACTCCAAAGCCACATCATGCCATAAAAAATCTCATCCACAGCTTCAAATATGGAACATCCTTCTCTTCATTAGGGAATATTACTACAAACAGTACAAAATGGAAACTAAATGTACTCATCTCTACTACTCTTTTGAAAAGAATACTACCTAGCATTTATAAAGGTGAGATATGTTTCCAAAATTGAGACATCAAAGCTTTTGCTAAACGCAAAAATTAATACCTCCCAATGGCTTCTGTCCAGTTCTGAATCACTTTAAAAACACACTGCCCAATCCTGAGTTAAGCCTCCTGCAAAACAGATGGTAATTCGGAGCAGACTTCAGAGAAACATGGGTAAAGGGGATGCAACGTTTTTACAAACTGCTTCACAATGTTGGAATACATTAGCACAGCAGTCCACTAAAAGTACAGTTGTGTACACTTACCATAAATGTAGACGTTTGAGTGTATTCACTGTTGCAGTCATCACATTTGGGTTACCTGCCTGTAGGTAGCCCTCAGTCAGCCTAAATATGGGAGTCTTGGGATTTCTGCGTCAGATGCTGTCACTTCTTCCATGACGTCAGGTCATCAGGGGTATAAAATATGCAGCCGACGCCATTACATCAGTTTTTCTTGCCCCAGATGTCAGGAGCCCCCACAATAGGAAGCAATTACATGGTGTGGAACACCCCCAGTAGAAAGTAAATACCAATGTTATAAGATATGGCCAAACAAAAAAGAATAGGTAGAAGTATAGAGAAGTCGGGGGGGCTGGAGGGAGGGTAACAGGACTGCAACAGTGAATACACTCTAGCATCTACATTTATGGTAAGTGTACACAACTGTACTATGTTCTTCGTGTTTCACTGTTGCAGTCATCACATTTGGGTTGATTCACAAAGCTGAGGATGGGTGGAGGCAGTCAAGAAGCATAAGGGCTGGCAAGCACGCCCTGTAAGACTGCTGTGGCAAATCCAGCTCAGGATTTAAAAAAGATAGGCAAGTGGCAATGCTTGGTGAAGGTGTGTACAGAGCTCCAGGTTGCAGCTTCCAGGATGTCCCTGGTAGGGACTCCCCTGAGAAATGCTGTAGAGGTTGATGTAACCCTAGTGGAATGTGTTCTGATCCCCTGTGGGGTAAGTTTCCAATGGTGTTTGTAGCAGAAATGGATGCAGTGTGCTATCCATTTAGAAATTGTTTTGAAATGGCCTTGTCCTCTGCCACTGTAGCAAAGCTTACTAGCAGCTGGTCAGATTTTCTGGAAGGTTTAGTCCTGTCCAGATAGAACCTAAGCTGCCTGTGCATGTCCAGGGAGTGCAGGATCCTTTCCCCTTTAATCTGATGATTAGGGAAAAAAGTTGGCAAATGAATGGATTGGTTTAACGCCACACTAGATACCATCTTGAGCATAAATGATGGGTTAATCATGAGGGAAACCCTGTCCGCATGGACAATAATGAAGGGTTCCATGGCTTAAGGGCCTGCAATTCAGACACTCTTCTTGCTGAAGTGATGGCTAAAAGTAAAGCTGTTTTCCAGGAGAGGAATTTAACTCTGCTGAAGCAGGAGGTGCAAAGGGGGAAGCGTGAGTTTTTCCAATACAAACTTAAGGTCCCAGGCTGGAGTGGGAGCTCTCCTGGGGGTATTAAATTTTTGGTTCCTCTCAGGAACTGTTTGACCAGAGGATGAGAGAAGAGGGGTGGCTCAGTATTATAATAAGCTGAGATGGCAGAGGCATGAATCTTAACTGAAGAGAAGGATAGGCCTTTGTGGAGCATTTCTGTTAAGTAATCTAGTATATTAGGTAAGCTGACCACGGTTGTGTCCATTCCCTGAGACTGGCTCCAAGAACAGTATCTTTTCCACTTTTCTGAATAGGATTTTCTGGTACTAGGCCTCCTTGCCTCAGGAATGACATCCAGCACCTGTTTACTGGAGGGTGCTGGTGCTGACTTCAGGGGATGAGCCAGGATGCTAGGTTCAGGGTTTGTAGCCGAGGATGCAAAATCTGGCCCTCCTGCTGGAACAGCAGGGAGGGGGTCTGAGGCAGGTGCCATGGTGGTAGTACTATAAGAGTGCACAAAAGTGGGTACCAGTGCTGGCATGGCCAGTCTGGTGCAATCAGGATTGTCCTTGACTTGTCCTGTTTGATCTTTAGTAGAATCTTCGAGAGGAGGGGCAGAGGGGGAAAGCCATAGATTGAGAGATTTTTCCATGTAAAAGACAGGGCGTCCACTTTCCATGCTTGGCTGTGGGGAGTTCTGTTGCAATATTTGCTCAACTGACAGTTCTGAAGGGAAGCAAAGAGGTCCACCTCTGACGCCCCCCATCTGTGAATTAGAAGCTTGAATAATTTGTGTTCCAGTTTCCACTCGTGTGGGTCCATTAGATTTCTGCTTAAGTTGTCTGCCAGTGAATTTAGTTTGCCTGGCAGAAACTGAGCTTGCAGGTGCACTTGAATGCTCAAGGCTGTGTTCCACAGAGCCATGGCTAACCTGCACAGTGGGTAGGAATGGGCTTCCCCCTGCTTGTTTATGTGCCACATAACTGTGGTGTTGTCTGTCTTTATCAATAGTTGCCCTGGAAGAATGAGGCATTTGAAGGCTGTCAGAGCAATTCTGTACAGCTAACATTTCTTTTTGACTGATATGCAGGTGCATTGGCTTTGGGCTCCATTTGCCTTGAATGCATTGTCCTGCCATGTGAGCCCCCCCCCATGCATAGTCTGATGCGTCTGTTGTTAGGGTTTGGGTGGCAGGGGTTTGAGTGAAAGGGAGTCTTTGTTGTGGTAGCAGGCCTCTGCCCACCAAAGGAACTCTGCCTTTAGGCAAGGAATGATAGGAATCATTGTTTCCAGTTCCTGAGAATGTTGACACCAGAGACTTTTTAAGTACCATTGAAGTTTCCTCATATGCAGTCTTGCATATGGAATTAGTAGAATGCAACAGGCCATGAACCTTAGGGCTTGCAGTATTTTCCTTGCAGATAGCTGGGTTTTGGTGGCCAGTAGATTGAAGTATTTTGTCAAATAAATTTGTTTTTCTGGAGTGAGGAATGCCATCTGGGAAGTTGTGTTCAGGCTTGCTCCCAGGAATACAATCTGTTGGCTGGGTACCAGATGTGATTTCTTTTCACTGATGGCGTACCCCAGAGAAGTTAGAAGTCCCTTTACTAATGTCAGGTGCTGGAGGAGCAATTCCTGACTGTCTGCCTGAATCAGGCAATCGTCCAAGTATGGGTAAATTTGAATTTTTCTCTGCCTGCAATATGCAATGGCCAGAGCTAGGCATTTTGTGAATAATCCGGGTGCAGTAGATAAGCCAAAGGGAAGTGCAGAGAACTGATAGTGCATAGACCCTGCACTGAAACGTAGATATTTCCTGCAAGATTCCCTTATGTGGATGTGCAGATAAGCTTCTTTTAAGTCTAGGGTGGCTAGCCAGGAGTCCTTGGCTAGCATAGGAAGCAGCTGTTGGAGAGTAAGCATTTTGAATCTTGGAACCACCAGAAGGTGTTGAGAATAGACAGATCCAGGATAGGGCGCCAAGAGTTTTCTTTCCTGGGTAACAGAAACAGTCTGGAGTAAAAACCCTGTCCCCTTTGCTCTACTGGGACAGGTTGAATAGCCTTGATACTGAGAAGAGAAAGTACTTGCTTTTGGGCCTCTGCCCATTGGTTTGGGGGGAGGTCTGGCCATCAACTTGGGGTTGGCAGTGAGTGGAAGTAGAATCTGTATCCATGAGATACAATGTTCAAGACCCATCTGTCCTGGGTGATGTACTCCCAGTTTTTTGCATGCAGGGCAAGTTTTCCTCCTAAGGGTGCAAGCACTTGGGCAAGGCTTGGAAGAGTTAGGGGTAAGTCATTGCAAGATTTTACCATAGGCTGGTGACTTACTACTCCCCGTTTTAGAGGTGGGAGCACTCCATTGCTTAGATCTGTGCATACCCTGAGACTGTAATCTTGGTGGTCTCCTGCCCCTGGGTTTGGACTGAGAAGGTCTGGGAGGGACTGGAAAGGACCAGTTTTTAGAAGGCCAATGCCTACTGACTCTAGGTGGCTGTACCTGTAGAAAATCTTTAACAATTTGCATAGATTTAGCTTTTTCACCCATCTTTTTGAGGACGACTTCTGCTTTATTGCCAAACAGGCGTTCTTGGTTTAATGGTGCATCTAGTAATTTTGCTTTGACATGGTCTGGCAAGATTTGTTCCTTAAGTCAAGCATGCCTTCTACGAACAGACCCAGTGACAGCAGCCCTGCAAGATGCTTCTAAGGCATCAAAACCACATTGCAAAGTATGTTTTCCAACTTGGTTAGCAGAATGCATTAACTCTTGTAAATCTTTATGTTCTGCACAATCAGGAATCAACATAATTTTCTGTTTAATTAGCTCCATAATATGTTGCTGATACTTTAACATATGAAACTGGCAATTTAAAGCCCTGATGGCAAGAGTAGCAGAGGTGTATACCTTCTTATCCCATCTGTCTAAAGCCCTACAGCCCCTGTCCGAAGGGGTAGGGTTTTTGGCTGTTGTAGCCTTAATGCCTTTAGGTCCCTGGGAAATAGTCTCTGGATCAGCAGTAGGATTCTTAAAGAGAAATTTGTGGGAGTCAGGTACACTGTAGTACCGGTCAGGTTTCCTGGGAGCTGGAGGCAAAGTATCAGGGGTAAGGCTGGATTCCAAGAATACATCATCTACAATTTCCAGAACAGGATCGATAGCTAGAGGCCTGTGCTGAGGCAAGTTGAAAAATTCCCTGAGTCTCTTTTTGGACTGTGGGTAGTCCAGGCACTCCCAGCAAAAATGCTCTCTAAGGTTATGCAGAGTTTCACCAAAAGAAAAATCTTCTGGTGGGAAACAGAGGGAATGGAATCCTCTGCATCAGAATCCTCATAGGTAGATAAGGGAATGTCCTGGTAATCAGAAGAATCAGAGTCAACAGACTCATGATCTGAAGAATCAGAAGGAAAATCAGCTCTTGGTGTTTTTTGAGGAGGAAGGCTGGTTTCCCCTAATTAAAGTAATAAGATCTTCAGCCATTCTAAGCATTTGTTTCTGAGGCATGTGGGCCTGAGAATGCATTTTGATCGTCTGTTTCCTAGGCGTAGTGCGAACTCTGGACCTGAGAAATTCGGTATTTTTGGTTTGAAATGAAGTAGTCTGTTTAATATGAAAATCAGAAGGCCTGAATACAACCTCAGAAGCTGGTACCTGCACAGCGGCTCTGGACCCATCCAAGGTAGAGACATCCGTAGTTTCCATAGTTGAAGAAGCATCTCACGGCATACCGGACTCCGAATGGGTCTCAGTAGAGGCCTGCGAATCTGTAGAAGCAGGTATCCGGGGCTGCAAAAGCGTCTCACTGAGTACCGGCGGACTGGCGACTAGCTTAACGGAAGAGTCGTCAGCAGTTTTGGACCTATGCGGTCTGTCTCTGTCTTTATCCTTATGTTTTTTCGGAAGATCGGTAGTCGGATGGCTTATCGAAGCCATTTCAGAATATGGAGTACGAGAGCGAAAGAATTTAGCGACACAAATAGCCTGACGATGAATAGTTCGGGCGTTGAACAAGGCACAAAACAGACAGCGAGGAACGTCGTGGTCTGGGCCTAAACAAGTGATGCAGTAAGAATAAAAATCTCTGAAGTATTTGCTTTCCACAGGCAAGACAATTATTAACTTTTTCTGACGTCATTTAGAGCAAGAAAAAAGGATCCCCAACAGGGTACTTATCTTTTAGAAGACTTCAGGTCTAAAACTCGAAAAATGAAAATTTCAGGATGCGGCCGACTGGCACTTGCAAACTCCTTCTGCTTCGGACACTGCACAGCAAGAAAAGCAGAAAAGCAGATGTAATAGCATCGGCTGCATGTTTTATACCCCTGACGACCTGACGTCATGGAAGAAGTGACAGCATTCGACGCAGAAATCACAAGAGTCTGGTATTCAGGCCAACTGAGGGCTACATGCAGGCAGATAACCCAAATGTGATGACTGCAACAGTGAAACATGAAGGACATCATGTAAACTACAACTTGTAAGCATTATGCTACTTTTTTTTTTTTTTTTACATATGGCTGTAATCTATATTGACATATTAATTGCCAATGTATACATGTACAAAAACTGTACTATTGTGATACTGTGTGCCAACAAAGATATGCACACTGTATCAAAATGGTTACTGGTTTGTTTGTGTCTTTCTGCTTTTCCCGGTTAGGGGTCACCACAGCGGAACTCCAGTTCGCTAATGATTGGTAGTTGATTTTTATGTGCCGAGTTACCAGCCCTGATGTACAACCTTCAACGAAGGTATGCCCATTCACGCATGTCTCCACGCAGAAGACACTCTAGCTGTGAATCGAACCGGACAGCATCTTAATGTGAGGTGACAAGTTTATAAAATGTGTACATATGGATGCATGTATGAAGTACATTTCTGTGACATAATTACCCCAAAAGATGATTGAAGTGCTTGGTTTTATAGTATTAGATGGGCATTTTAAGTTCCTTTGAGGACACCCTATACTGTCAATCTTTTTTCTAATAAGAATGACAAGCAATGATACAGAACCTCTGAATTGTGACATGCTACATACTTAACTGAAAACACACTACAGCTACACTGAGCACATTCGGGTAGTCAGAATTTGATGCCATTAGGGACAAAAGAAGTTGCTACAAAGAAATAATAAACAGATCTACAAATGATTTGTATATTTTAGGAGATAAGTAGGGAAGACCACCTATTTAAATGAAACAAAGAATATATCCTAGAAATGAGCTCTCCAGCTGAAATCCAAGCCATCCAACGTTCAGGAGCTCTCCAGCTGAAATCGAAGGCATCCAAAGTCAGATGAGCTAATGGATGAGAAGAAAGAATGGATTTCCCCTGACAAGACTATGTCATTGTCAATCCCCATTTCACTTCTTCCAAAAATACAAAGAGTGGTAAAGGAAGGTCCAGTGGATCAGAATCAGATCCCATGGATTTCAAAAGTAATGCTGCAACTCTTCACGGGCATCTTGCCACTGGACACCATGAGAATACTAGCAAATATTGACCTAAAAGTATTTGCTAGCAGTCTGAACTTTGTACCAACCCAGTTAAACATGGACACAAAGTCAAAGGCAACAAGTCAAACTTCTTGCAATTATAATCCAGCCAGTTAACTATAAGAATGGAATAACTACTGCCAAACTGTCCAGTAACTATTGCTAATCCAAGCAATTCATTCAGATATTCAGAATACTCAGTGGACAAAAAAAAAAAAAAAAAAAGACTAAAGAATGAAATTACTGCCTTCTGACTTAAAAGTTTGATGTGTGGAAAGCATAATTGTGTCCAAATATAACACCAGATCTTTGAAAAAACAACACTGCAAAAAGAAAGTGGTTTCCGTCTTTCATAGGTTCATAGGTTCATACTAGGCTATCTGCCCTAGGGCATTTATAAGCCTAGCCAGAGTTGTGTGGCTTTCACCACCCCTTAGGTTGAAGAATACTATACCCATTAGTTTGCCGTGCCTCTGTCCAGCAGTGATACAGAGATGATCCCCGGGGAAAACCTACCATCTCCCATTCACTGGTCAAGATTCCTCTTGAACAGAGCCAGGGAGGTGCGGACCGGGATTCTGTTCCACAGCATAGGGAGTCTCTGGGTGATGAATCTGTCCCTCCACATGTCCTATTTATATCCGTGTTGAGGTTTAAGTCTCTTGCTCTTGTGGCTCTGGTGGATTTGGATTTTTTGAGGTGGAGCATGTCCATTAATTCCGGGTTGGACATGGCCTTGTATGTCAGGCACAGGTCACCTCTGAGCAGACGGTATGCGACAGAATAGAGCTGGAGTTTCTTCAGTCGGGCAGCATATGGCATATTTTTGAGCCCCTTTATCCTTTTGGTGAGGAACTTTTGGGGTCTTTCCAATTGCTGCAGGTGTCAGGTAAGATACATTCTGAATGGGGCATTGTACTCAATCATTGGTCTGATAAGTGAAGAGTACAGGGGAACAATGACCTCCCTTGATCTGGATGTGAATCCCTTCATAATCAGGTGGGCAATGTAGAAGGTCCTCCTAACCACTTTGGCAATGTGAGTGTCAAAAGAAAGGTTACTGTCAACTTGGGTCCCCAGGTCCCTGATAACCTCTTCTGTGCTTAATGGATTGCCACCTATGTGGTAACTTGGGGTTACCTTGTTTTTACCAAAGGGTATGACTATACATTTTTGGCGTTTAGCTTAAGGCCATGGCTCTGGCACCAGTTATCCGTTTCTATGAGACCTCTCTGAAGGATATCTGTGTCTGATGGATTTTCAACTATGGCCCAGTTTGCAGTCATCTGCAAACTTTGTCAGCCACAATCCTCTTATGTTTGCCTGCACTTCTGAAAAGTAGATGCCGAACAAGAGGGGGCCCGGGACTGAGCCCTGTGGGACACCGCTTGTGACCGGCTTGGAGTCTGACATGGCACCAGCAACTCTAACCCTGTGGGTTCTGTCCTTGAGCCAGTTTGCAACCCATCTTGTGACATATGGGTTTACATTTAAGCTGGTGAGCTTTTCTATGGTACCCGAGTGGGGTATTGTGTCGAAAGCTTTTGCAAGGTCAAGGTAGGCTGTGTGAACTGCCTTACCCTCATCAATGGCCTTGGTGACTGTTTCAAAAAAGACGACCAAGTTCAAGAGGCATGATCTGCCCTTGACAAAGCCGAATTGGGTAGGATCCAATATATGTCTGTAGGTCCCCTATGTCTTTATTTATGAGTTCCATTATGATCCTCTCCATAGCTTTGCAGACCAGGCTTGTTAAGCTTATGGGGCGGTAATTACCAGGGTCCGTAGAAGCACCGCCTTTGTGGAGTGGGACCACAGTTGCCGTACGCCACTCTTTGGGTACGTATCCTGTGGTAAGGCTAAGATTAAACAGCAGCCTTATGTGTGGGTTTAGTTCCTCATTGAGTTCGTGTAGCACACAGCCGGGGACACCATCCGGTCCCATTGATGCTGTGTTTTTAGCTTTAGAGAGAGCAGCTCTCACCTGGGCATTTGAGATGATTGGGAGGCTACACTCTGCTGGGATAGAGATTTCTCCTTTTGGGGGGGAGGGAGGTGAGAAATATTCACTGAACCTGTCTGCCAGTATGCTTGCAATGTCTGTGGGTTCAGTGATTTTTGTATCATTTTGGACTAATTCTGAGCATATCTGGGAGTTTCCACCCAGATTTCTAACATAGCTAAAGAAGGCCTTATGATTGTCTTTTGAGTCCTTGGCGATTTTTCTCTCAAAGTTGGCATTGGATGATTTTATGAGTGATCGTAGTTTTTTACTAGTATTGATCAGAGATGTCTTCCCTTTTAGGGATTTTGCTCTATCTTGTAGTAGCTTTCTCCTCTTGTTGTAAAGTTTGTTTATGGCTGGGGTCCACCAGATCGGGCGCTTGCCTTTGGTGGAAAGGGTCTTGATTTTATTTGGGATTGCTTGATCCATGCAATCCTGGAGGTGCTCGTAGAAAGCATTTGTAAGGGATTCAGCAGCGTGGGTTGTGGTTTCCAATGGCTCAGGGGCCTTGAAGGATACCACACCAGTCTTAAGAAGTGTGAAGTTGGCTTTTGAGAAGTTCTTCACTGTGGTCTTTTTTGTTGGGGGTGGGGGCGGGATGTGGATCTCCAGTGAGATTAGTTTATGGTCTGATCTCACCAATGAGGGATATACTTCCGGTGTGGAGCATTTTGTCCCCATGTTTGTGATGATCAGGTCTAGTATATTTTCACCTCTTGTGGGAATGGTGACAAGTTGTTCCATAGCATTTGAGTTTATGAACTCCAGGAACCTTTGGGCTAGGGTATTGGGGCTTGAGTAATGTTCCCAGTCTATGTTTGGGTAGCTGAAGTCACCCAATATGATGGTGTTTGGAGAGACATTTATACTCTCCAGTGTCTTCAGGAAGGCTGTGTGGGGTTCCTGAGTTTGAGAGGGTGGCCTGTAACATGCTACAAACTGTACAGCAGTTTTGCCTATGGTTAATTGCACCTGAATGGTCTCTGATGCTTCGTGAGTTGCCACCAGCCTGGAGGTGTGGGTATCCTTGATGAATATGGATAAACCTCCTCCTTTTGTGGTAGGGTCCGGGTTTTGGGGCCGGAACGCATGATATGAGGTAAAACCTGATAGTGCCGGGGTGCTCTCAGGAGCCTTGAACCAGGTTTCGATCACAGCACAGACATCGATGTTCTCCATACTGAGGAGGGCTTCGAGGGCGTGCATCTTGAGATTTAGACTTCTGGCATTGAGCAGCATTACCCTTAGTTTTTTCCATTATTGTTTTCTAGGGCGGTGGGTTTAGAATTTGAGCCTTGTCTAAAAAAGGCACTATGGGGGTGGCAAGAGCCTTTGCCAATATCCGGAAACCCAGGGGTGACAGATGCAAGCCGTCCCTTGCGAAGCAGCATGGCTTGTCAAGCATGTCATTCCAGGCAGACAGACATTGGATCCCCTTAGAATGACACCAGAAATTAAGCCAATTATTAAAACTGATCATTTTGTCTCTGTATTGTGGCATCATTCTTGGTGAAGGTAGGATACTGCTCAGGGTCAGGGTCATACCAGCCTGGGCTACATAATCTGAGAGCTCCTTTATGTCTCTTTTCATGTAGTCCAGGGAGGTACGTCTCAGGTCATTCACACCGGCATGGACAATGACTGAGTCATACTTGTACTTGCTGTGGAGTGACCTGAGCGCTTGTGTTATGTGGTGGATTCTAGCGCCCGACAGGCAGCTTACTGTGACCCTCTCCTTGTTCAGTCTGGTGAGTGGGACGTCAGTGTGTCTGACTATGGAGTCACTTATGACAAGTGTGCCTGGCATTGTGTTTGGCCTTAAGGGCTGTGACTGATTTGCACACTGACTTTGTGATCTATGTGTTGCTTGTGTTATGTCATGAGGTGGCAGTTGTTTGGGTGTCTGCTTTGGAGGCCTCTGCTGTTTTGGTAGATTTTTGATCAGTGCCTCCGAGTATGTCTTTGTGTGTTTATGGGTTTGATTTGTAGTTGTGATAGTTCTATGTGAGACTGGGTTTATGGTGTGTGTGGTTACCTTCTCCTCCTGTCTGGTTTTGCCAGTCCTGAGTTGAGAGAGCTCAGCCTCCAGTTTGGCTATATAGTTGCATCTCTTGCATGTATTTGTGTTTTGTGGGAGGAGGAGAGGGTTGTCTGTGTACATGAGGCAATTGTAACATTGCCTCAATATTCCCAGATTCACCAGCTGAGCAGGAGAGGACGCTAGCAACTGACCCTTTGACATGCTAGAAGAAATGAAAAAGTTTGCTGTGTAACTGAGTCAGAAAGGACCTATAGGGAAGTGGGTACTCAAGGGGGTTTTAAGCTAGTGAAGTACTTTGTATAATATAGAAGTGCTTTACCTGACTAAAAAATGCATTAGGAACAAGTGCTGAGCTTTACAGATAGAGAATAGACTGTTTAGATTACAAGTAGAGCAGTTCTAAGGGAAAAAATGAAGAGCAGACTTTATGGAGCCAGAAATAGTTTAACCTTGTTTAACCGGCGCTGCCCGATGGTGCTCTACTGGCAACTCCGCGCTAAATGCAGAAAAGGCAATAAGTCAGTAGTACAGGCTAGCACACTTTAGTGGGCAGCCAAACAATTAAATTAAACAGCAAACAAACACTTTTCTACTTGAATTAGACTAATTTCAACTAAAATGTACTTTTAAGTGCAGATAATAAAAAATGCAGTAAATAACTATGAAAACAGTTAAAGCTTGCTCTAGGTAAGCAGTAGAAGGTAAAACAAATATAAAAAACCAGCAGGATACTTAATCAGGAAAGCAGTCGCTTTTTTTCAGTTCTCCACCACGTGGAGCTGTGTCTGAGCAATATGGCTTCAAAAAAATGCCAGAGGCAGATTTTAACCAGGGAACTTCAAAAGAGCTAGAAATGGTCCAAAATGACCAATTACTACAGCTTCTTGTGCTGAGGTCACCAACAAAGGTGTTGCATGAGAATGTACTGACAAGGAAAAGCACTTTACTTCCTTACATATTCCAAACAGGTGGAACACTGGGGTATATTCAAAGACAGTGCTTCAATGGTGCTTTTTGTTGTCACATAGTTTCAAGGTAAATGTGGCTAGATCTTCATACTAAATGCATGTTTTTTGAACACAGTATTTCAGATGTATAACTAGTCCCCTTTAGCCATATTCTGTTAAACTGAGTATATAACTAGCTTGTGGTATGTATCGATTTGCAAAAGTGCTAAACGGACCTTCCTAACCACCCCATTCTCTTGAGTACGTTGAGGCAATTGGCCTGTAGAGAAGAAAGTATGTGGTAGGCAAGTAGCCCTTCTTATATACAACTAACAGACAAATAACTTTTCTTTTATACAACTAACTGAAACATACAATAATCCATCTAGGGTGTTAAGAACCATCAGTACATATGTATAGAAAAATTGTGTACAAAACTTCCCAAAAAAAACTATAAATTATGCTAAAACATACAGGATAAATGTTTAAATATTGTATTTAAGAGAATTTAGACCCCTTAACAACAACAACATAACAGATACAGAAGCAGTATTAAAAAATGAATTTGCTCTAGTAACTATGGTAGCTAAAAGTAGTATGCATGCAAATAGCATAACTTTTGTATGCACTGGAAGAGCTTACTTAATGGAGATACTTCTACTGAACAACTACAGGGAAAGGTCCTTGCAAAAGGAGTGCATTTGGGTAATAAAACACCCAAAAAAGTCTAAATGGTTAACATATCAAATTAATACAAGAAGGTAAACAGTAAATTATAATCTTTGGATTAAGAGGAATATTCTCTGACTGTAACAAGATAACACTCTTTGCATAAGTAGTCAGGATGGGCATCAACAGCTAGACTGTTATCAAAATGTATACATACATATTATACAACTGTGTGAGTGTGTGTGTTTTATACAACTGCACAAGCGGTCAAGTATGTATGTATTTTACACAAACATGCACGAGTATGTAACTATATATATATATATATATATATATATATATATATATATATATATATATATATATATATATATATATATATATATATATATACATATATAGATCTACTACTTTTGATTGACAGCACATTTGATCGAAAACCAGTACTCATGGCAATTAACAGGGATTTGTCCCCGTCCCCAAAGTCGTGCGACCCTGGAGTTGATATATAAAGGTAGGGGGATGTGAGGGGCACAGCCGTTCGTTTAAAATATATACATTTTGTTTTATTTTCTTCCTTTAAAGGAAATTAGGTGGGAGGGCTTCACCCCCCAATGTGGAGGGCTGTGCCCCACACACACACCCTACCTTTATATATCAACTTCACAGTCGCACGACTTTGGGGAGGGGGCAAATCCCTGTTAATTGCCATGAATACTGGTTTTCGATCAAATGAGTTTCAATCAAATGTGCTGTCGATCAAAAGTAGCAGATCTATATATATATATATATATATATATATATATATATATATATATATATATATATATATATATATATATATATATATATATATATACATACACACACACACACATACACAACTATATATATATATATATATATATATATATACACATACACAAATATATATATATATATATATACACACACATATATACATATATATACACACATATATACACATACACAAATATATATATATATATATATATATATATATATATATATATACACACACACACAAATATATATAGATTATATATATATATATATATATATATATATATATATATACACATATACACACACACATATATATATATATATATATATATATATATATATATATACACACACACAATCATTCTGTTAAAAAAAAAGTTATGTTCTTACCATAACGTTCCATGTGGAGTGTTCATCTCGCCTTTGTTCTTACACACGGGTTTGGAGCCGATCCTCGGCTCCGAGTCGGCCGCATAGCAAAGCTCTGCATCTTAGAGAAGCTCGAGACCAGGCTATATCCCACAATCCTCCCTGCCATTACTCAGATCTAGTTTGCAAGCAAACCAGACCAACCATAAACCTGAGGTGTTAAGGCTACATACCGCCACAAAAATTCAGAGACACTATCTCAGTGATAAATTAACTAAAGGGTAACGAAATATACCCCATGAGGTAAGAGGCAATATACCTGGAAGAGGTAAAGACATGTGGACCAGACTCTAGTCCTACTCGTTCTTCCAAACATGTGAGGGAGGGAAGGGGGGGAATGTAAGAACAAAGGCGAGACGAACACTCCACATGGAACGTTATGGTAAGAACATAACTTCTTTATGTGAGAATGTTCAATCTCGCCGTTTGTTCTTACACACGGGTAGCGTCCATAGCTCCATCACCCTGAGTGACTCATGGAAGAACGTTCCTGAGCACAGTGGAACCAAAAGATGTCCTGTCTTTGGAGGCTTTGTCAACTCTATAATGAGCGATGAAAGTATGTGGTTTAGACCACGTGGCTGCTGCACAAATCGTGTCCAAAGGCAAGCGAGCTGCATGAGCCAAGGAAGTGGAAACGGATCTAGTAGAATGGCCCTTAGGTTTGGTGGGCAAGGCCTGATTCGACTTAGAATACACAAAAGCTATACAATCAGTAAGCCATTTAGAAAGCGTACATTTTGTAACTGCCATGCCCTTTTTATTGTCTGCAAATGCAACAAAAAGTTGATCTGTTTTTCTGTAATCCTTAGTCCTGTCCAAATAAAATCTTAGCTGTCTGTGGACATCTAACTTGTGCAGCATATATTCCAACTTGCTGGTATGGTTTTTGAAGAAAGTAGGGAGTTCAATGGACTGATTAATATTTATGACAGAACATACCTTAGGAAGGAAAGACGGGTTTGTTCGTAAGGAAACTCTATCTGGGTGGAAAATTAAGTAAGGTGGTTTAACTGATAGTGCCTGCAGCTCTGACGCTCTCCGAGCTGAAGTAACCGCTACAAGAAAAGGAGTCTTCCATGACAAAAACTTAAGGAGGCAAGAAGAGGCTGGTTCGAAGGGTGGCAACATTAGTTGCGACAATGACAAATTTAAATTCCATGGGAATAAAGAGTCTCTGACGGGCGGTCAAAGATGGAAGGAACCTTTCATAAAAGCCTTACAAAGCCTGTGGGACATAATAGAAGAACAGTCCTCACCAACATGGAAGTTGGATATGGCCGCCAACTGTACTCTTAGTGTGGAAGTAGAGGCTCCTTCGTGGAAAAGGATGGATAGAAATTCTAGAACTTTATGTAAAGGAGCAACCAGGGGGTCCAAGTGTTGGCTAGATGCCCAGTACACAAAGCGTTTCCATTTACTCCTGTAGAGTTTTGTAGTGGAAGCCTTATGAGAGGCAACCAAAATGCGTTGAACTGCCGGAGAAAGTATATCAGACCTGGCTAGGCGGGGAAGTGGAGCAGCCAAGCTGCTAGTTTGAGGGATAGAAGAGACGGGTGAGGAACTCCCGACGAATGTGTCAGTAGATCTGGTACCGGGTCCAGGATCAATGGTTCCTCTGTTTGATGGGCTCGAAGAAAGGAGAATCATATCTGTCGAGGCCAGAATGGGGCTATGAGTATAATTGTCCTTTCCAGGTTCATGGCTTTCTGAAGAAATTTGGGAATCAAGGGGGTAGGTGGAAATGCATATAGGAGACCCAGGGGCCAATCATGTATCAGTGCGTCCCTGGGGACATCCCCTGGAGGGAGTAGAAGGGCAAAATAGCTTCTGCATTTGGTATTCATTGGGGAGGCGAATAGATCGCAGCAAGGCTGGCCCCATTTGCGGAAAATTCTTTCCGCCACCTGTAGTTTGAGGGACCACTCGTGAGGTAACAGGATGACTCTGCTCAACCTGTCTGCAATGACGTTGGATGACCCCGGGATGTGCGTTGCTATCAGAAAGCGACCCGTGGACTCTGCCCATTGCCAAATTCTCATGGCCTCTCTGCATAATGGGTAAGATCTGGTTCCCCCTTGTTTGTTTATGTACCAGACTACAGACATGTTGTCTGTCTGAACTGCTACTGTTCCTAGAGGTAGGAGGGTTTGAAAGTGTTGCAACGCCAAGAACACCACCCTCATTTCCAGAACATTTAAGTGCAGGTTGTACTCCATGTTGGACCATTCCCCTTGGACTGTTCTTCCCTGAAAAAGTCCCCCCCACCCTATCAGAGAAGCGTCCGTGGTTATCGTGGCCGTCGGATTCGGTAGAACAAATGGACGACCCATAGTGAGATCCTGACTGAACACCCACCATGAGAGGTCTCGCTTGCAAGAATCTGTTATCAGAATCTCGTGCGTTAGGGGTAACTGCTGGAACGACCACTGTGTAAACAGTAGCCATTGGAGGAGCCTCATGTGCAATCTCCCCATAGGAACTGCAATCAGGGACACTGCCATGAGTCCCAAAACCTTCAACACCAATTTGGCTGGGGCTTTCCTGCATTGCAGTAGAAGAAGAACCTGTTCCTTGAGGGATGAAGCCCTTACTTGAGGGAGCTTTACCAGTGTTAAGCACGTATCTAGGTCTGCTCCGATGAATGAAATATGCTGTGAGGGCAGTAAGGCAGATTTTTCGAAGTTTATGGAAATCCCTAGGTGGGAACAAAGATTGACTGTATAATCTCTGGCTTGTATGAGGCGACGCTCGGTGGTGGCAGTAAGGAGCCAGTCGTCCAGATAGGGAAACACCCGGAATACTAGACATCTCAAGTGAGACGCTACCACTGCCATGCATTTGGTGAATACCCTGGGGGCTGAGGTGAGCCCAAAGGGCAGGGCTCGAAATTGAAAATGACTGGCTCCCAGCCGGAAGCGCAGGTGATCTCTGGACGGTCTGGCCATCTTGATGTGGTAGTACGCGTCCTTGAGATCTATCGAGCACATCCAGTCGTCCTTCTGCAAAAATGGAAGGATTGATTGAAGCGTGACCATCCGGAACTTTTCCTTCTTCACGAAGGTATTGAGATTGCTGTGATCCAAAATGGGTCTCCAGTCCCCTGTCTTTTTTGGAACTAAAAAGAACCTTGAGTAAGTTCTGGATCCTTTTTGGTCCGCCGGGACTGACTGAATGACTCTTTTTGAGCAGCTTTGAAATTTCTATTGCTGCCGGGCCTCGCAGACGGGGTAGCACATCTGGAAACCTTCTTTGTTGGGGTGGAGTTGACATAAAGGGGATTTTGTATCCTCTGGTTACAATGCTTTTTACCCAGGAGTCTGAGGTGAGAGTTAGCCAGGCCTGTGGGTATAAAGCCAAGTGACCCCCGACTGCCTCCAGAGCAGGACAGTCGGGCCCCCATTCAGGAGTGCTGGAAAGGCTTACCAGGGATAGGATCCCTGTTGCCTTGGTTCTGCGGACCCCCTCTGCCACCGGGGCGACGTCTTCCATGTCTGCCCCCCCCTCTGCCTCTGGGGGGGGGGTCACTCTGTGTGGCCTGGAAAGATCCCAGAGTTTTACGGAACCACATTTCTCCGCCTCGTTGCCCTTTGGGGTACGGTCTAGATGGAACGGAAAAATGGACTCCGACAGCAGACAGAGTCTTTCCTTCTTGCTCACACCGAGTTAATGTCTCTTTCACTTTGGGCCCAAAAAGAGTCGCACCATCAAAGGGGGCGTTGGCGAAGGAAGACTTGAAGGCTTCCACAAATGAGCACAGCCGCATCCAGGATTGTCTTCGTAGAGCAATCGCTGAAGCTGCAGCTCTACTCGACCCTTCAGCCACATACGAGATGAGCCTCATGGACGAGTTCACTATGGAGGTAAGGGTGTTAAGCTGTGCTGTTACCTTATCTGAAACAGCAGCATATGTGTTACCCTGGAGGGTATCTCCCAGCTCCTTGATGAGATCCCTCTGTAGACGTGTAAAATAGTTTAGCGAACGCATGGAAAAAGTCGCTGAACTAAAAACGCTCTTCCCGTATCTGTCCATAGTCCTAGAATCCTTATTAGGAGGATGAACAGAAGAGGAAGACTCAGACATCTCCTTTTTAGTGGCTGCAGTCACCACCATAGCGTCAACCGGGACTCCTTTGGTGAGATAGGTCTTGTCCTGGGAGGGTAATAAATTTGCTTGGTTTTCGAGGGACCGGTTCCACTGTGTCCGGTGTCTCCCACGCCCTTCGAGCAATCAAATCCATTAATTCATCGAAGGGCGGAGTAACCCAGGAGGTAGAAGGTTGAGCACCAAAAGCCTTCAGCAACACCGACTCGCCCTCAGTGGGGGCTAGGGACTGCCAATCACCCCTCTGTTTTAAAATCTCCAAGATGTCTGCAAATGAGACATCCTCGGAGGGGGATTTTGGGGACCCCTCTGACTCATCCAAGTCAGTGTCAGAAGTTAGAGATTCCTGCGGGGAATCTAAGTGCCTCCTCATGCACAATCTTTTCCTCGGAACCTCATCAGAGGGGGATTCCGGTGAGGCCTCCGAGGAACAGGGGGCACCCTCTGGGGGTGGCTGAGACAATGGTGCTCCACGCTTTGGATGTATCATGGGAACAGAAACAGAGAGCGGCTCCTTAGGGGAGGGAGAAGACGCCTCCGATGAAGTGGATGTCTGTGTAGACAAAACATTCCTCATAAGGTCAAAAACCCCTGAACCTCGGGTCGAGGACTCCCCCGGTTCCAAAGAACATGGAAGAATCCCAGACACGGGGCCCATGGGTCTCGACCCCGAGGACGGAGCCGAGCCAATCTGCGCCGAGGCCCCGAGAGGGAGAGTCGGCACCGAAAGGTCGGTACGACTCTCTGTCCCGGAACCAAGGAGAGATAGTCGGCTCCGCGACTCACCTATAGGTTCCAAAGGAGTCGAGGTCAATGGTGTCGATCGTGCAATGGATGGTTTCGGCACCGAGGGCTCCACTATCATCGGCTCATCCTCTTCCAGCCCCGAAGACTGGATGGGTCTCGAAGGAGGACCTGTTGGAGATAAGGGGAGGCCTTCTAGTTTCGACACCAATTGGGAGGAAACTGCAATCAACTTGGAAAGGGCCGTGTTCTCCATAAGTTTCTGCACGACACGATCCACATCAGTATCGGATAACGGTCTGGAAGATCGGGTCGAAGGGGCCGAAGATGGCACTGACCGAAGAATGGAAGGTGGCGGTAGCTCCGACACCGGTTCCAAGACCTGGGGCTCAGTGAAAGATAAACGCTCGTCCCCGAAGTCTGTGGAACCGGCGAACGAACTTTAGAAGATGAACTCGGAGCCGATGACATGGGCTCCGACATCTTCGACCCCTTCGAGGACTGAGAAGCCTGGTCAGACTTGTCCAAAGCCTCCTGGAAAGCAGGCTTAAGAAGTCCCCTGTCAATAAGTTTCCTGCGTCTATCTGTCATGACCCTCCCACTGAAGGAATGGCATATAGAGCAATCCTCTTGCAAGTGGAGAGGGCCAAGACAGTAGACGCAGGAAGTGTAGTTGTCAGTGATGGACATTTTCTGCCACACTGACACCTTTTAAAACCAGACTTGGCTTTCTCAGACATAAGCAAAAACACTTTTAGTGTAAAAAAAGAGAAAATTTAAACACTAGCTATAATTAAGAGGGAAAAAATATATATACATATATATATATATATATATATATATATATATATATATATAGCTATAAGTTATATAAAGGTAGGCCCCAAAGGGAAACCTATAAAAGAACCAACTACACTACACACACACACACACACACACACACACACTATAGTAAGGTCAGAAACTAAATTCTCAATAACTATAAG
Organism: Protopterus annectens; assembly: GCF_019279795.1. NCBI lineage: Eukaryota > Metazoa > Chordata > Ceratodontiformes > Protopteridae > Protopterus > Protopterus annectens. The sequence goes on from NC_056727.1 coordinate 1,212,671,380, forward strand.
AACTATAAGAACTTTTAAACAAAACAATAACTATCTTATCTGCAATAACAAGTTTTCTCTGGTCCGAGCTCTCTTATCGATGTGACCCGTTGCAGCGGCAAACTAGATCTGAGTAATGGCAGGGAGGATTGTGGGATATAGCCTGGTCTCGAGCTTCTCTAAGATGCAGAGCTTTGCTATGCGGCCGACTCGGAGCCGAGGATCGGCTCCGAACCCGTGTGTAAGAACAAATGGCGAGATTGAACACTCTCACATCAGCTTTTTTAAAATCATGACTATTTGGAACTACCATATTTTAAGTTAGCACAAACCTGAAGTGGGTTATATCAAAACACACACACACACACACACACACACACACACACACACAGGATTATGAGATAATGATCAGGTCTCTTATTATATCCAACTTGTATGTTGGAAAAACTGATGCCAAGAAATTCGCTTCAAGAGTGAAACTAAAAAGGTGAATCTTGGCAGCTATGATTTTTTGCCCTACATGAAGCTTTATCTACAATACTATCAACTTCAGAAAAAAAGTGGTGTAAAGTGTTTTTCCAGTTTTCAAAGCTAGTAAATCACAGAGTTCTGTCTATCAAGCAGCAGTCAGAAACAAAGTGTCCCATTTTTAGAACCAACCACTTTAAAAGCTAAAGTGATTACACCTGCTGATGTTCTTTGCTGGTTGTTGTTGTATCTTTCGGCTTTTCCCGGTTAGGGATCGCTACAGCGGAACTCCGGTCCTCTAATGATTGGCAGTAGATTTTTTACGTACCGAGTTGCCAGCCCTGACGCACAACCTTCAACAAAGGTACGCCCATTCACGCATGTCTCCACACAGAAGACGCTTTAGCTGAGAATCAAACAGGACAACGTCTTACTGTGAGGCGACAACGCTACCGCAGCACCACCACCACTAAAGTTGTTCTTTGCTGGTCAACACTGTTATTAGTTTCTAGTATAAGACTCAAACTTAATAGTGCTAAGTTGTGTTTAACAAGCTTTTGTTATGCAGCCTAAGTGCTGTTAAGATTGGGTTTTACGCTAGGGACATACTTAAGGTTACGTTTTTCCTCAAAGCTTAATGTAATCACTGCAATACACACACACACACACACACACACACACACACACACACACACACACACACACACACACACACACACACACACACACACACACACACACACAAACACACACACACACAAACACACACACACACACAAACACACACAAACACACACAAACACACACAAACACACACAAACACACACAAACACACACATAAAAAATTGTCATATTGCAGTCCAAAACAAAAGAATGCAAATTTTAACACTCACATTTAATCAGGCTTTTTTTACAAGGAAAATGAGAAAGTTCATCTCTTGTCAAAATGTGTGGGAATAATAGAAACAGACATTTGCATCTTAATTCAGTCTTTTCATGGTTCTCACTGATGTAAGGTGCGACACCCAACACTGATCCAGAACAAAACATACTTCCAGAGCTTCAGTTCTTTTATCCAAACAAAGAGCTAACAAGTAAATTCAAAAGACTTTCTTCAAAATGCAGCATAACAGCATTCTATCATTTTCTGGCTTCAGGGATATCCTCCCTGCTAACAATTTCTAAGAGTATTTAGCTACTTTCTCTTCTTCACCAAAGACAGAGACACCTTCTCAGGATACTTAGTAGCATAGTCTGCAATCATCAAAACATACCTCTTAAATGTGGTAACTAGGAATGTCAACAGCCACCCTTTGAAACAGCTCTTCATTAACAGACAAGAGTTAACAAATCAATCTTGGCATAGTCTGCTAGTTTACCATCCTCTTTTGAGATGTATGACCAATAGAAATTTTGCATAAGCCTTCTTTTTTGTGCAGTTTATGCCTAAAAAAGGAATATCATGGGCTAATGGCCAGAAGTGCCTGATGGCAGGTCCTTGGGACTTTCAGTTGTTGTACCACCTTCTCCCTACTCCCCTCAGGATTCCATTCTCTGCACAGTATCACCTTCCACCATTATACAGACTCTGCCAGCCCTAGAGAATGAACCACTTTGGTTACCTACCAAAAATCCTGTAAGATGGCCATCTTTATTGATATTTTGCAGTTCTCCCAAATTCCCTTTCCAGAGGGATTCTAGTCACTTCTGAAACCTGTAGCTGAGATTCGGGATCACTGCTACCACGCAATTCTTCCCTTGAAGTAGTCCCTCTAAAGGAAATTCAGTACCTTTTGACAACTGCAGCTTATCTCTACATTTGCTAATACTACCCAGGTCTTCTCTTCAAGTAGCCACCTTACCAGTCTCTGTCGAGGATGTGGCACCAGCTGGGTCTTCCCCGCATGCTTGTCTACATGCCTGGCTGCAAGCAATTGCATGCACACAAGGTACATATCTCCAAATAATTTCCAATTAAAACATTTGCCAGGATACCATTACACCAGTTCTTTGTTCCAGTGCCCCACCAGTCGAAGTGAACTTTGGATGATGATACCAATAAAGTGCCTGTCCCATGGTACTAATTGAAGTGGACTTCTCAGGCAAGTACAGCTCCTTTTTAACAACTGCTTGTTTCACAACAGTTATGCCTGATGTGGTAACCCTCTTAGCAATGGCTTCTTTCCTGTCCAAGATAGAATACAGGAACTTGTGATACTTTGAAATAACTGTTGTCTCAAGACAACCCACCACTACAGTGTTACCACCTCTATTATTCCCCCCAGAAGTGGCAGATAAGACATTTGTATTGCACATGCCCCACTTGGTAACACTGGCTTCCCCCTTTGAATGGGGAAACTGTTGTGATTGTTTAGTTGGTAGGCTATGGGTTCCATGCCCCACATGGGATACATTGGCCTCCTCTTTTGCCTAAGGAACCTGCTGTAGTGGTTTAGATGGTCAGCCATGGATTCCCCTTTACCCACATGTGAAGCTAGGTAACACCCCCTTGACCAGTTGTTCTCCACTGGCTACATAAAAGGACCCTTTTCTATCAATTGTTTCAGCTGTGGTACATTCACATTCTCAACCAGATTCTCATATCCTCAGGCAAAGTATGAAATACTTGCACTCTAAATCATAAGGTCTCGCAATAAGGTCTCCCAACAGCTCACACAGTAATCTGACATCCCAGTCAATTACCAAGTAAAGCAAATATTTAGTTCTGCAGTTCTATCACATACACTGTCTTCTGCTTTTCTGTTATTTTCTTACAACCCTTCCTAATATGCTTCAAAAGTAATACAAAACAGCTTTATTATTATCATGACTGTCAACATAACTTACAAACCATATGCATTGCTTTACTTGTGAGCAGAAGTATTAAAAAAAACTTTACTCATTGTACCTGATCTAGCATGAGCTGACAACTATAAAAGTGATTTACTGTGAAAAAGAAGTTCAGTACTCACGATAACGTTCCATCTGTGTTGTCCATTTTCATTCTCCCTCAAATTATAGGCTTGATCCAATCCCTTGAATCTGACTCTGCCATTGCAAAAGCTCGTGACATCCAGAAAACTTTCAAGCTACTCCCTTACCCACAATACACCAACTCCAAGTACCTCAGATTTTTTTTGCTAACAGCAGAAAGAAATATTGCAGTTACAGAAAGAGGGGAGACTACATCTGGAGCTACATACCAAGGAAGTGGCATACTTAAAAACACTCACTCTTCTAGGAGTTTTTAGGGCAGGGGGGGTGGATTATCTGATTATGACTATTTTCATTCTGTCCTCAACTTATGGGACAGACTGCCCAGTTACCTAAATCCCCAGGTGGAGTCAAGGAAGGATATTCCTTGGCACCATTGACCCAAATGATGTTCTGCCCCTGGACAGCATATCCAATTTGTAAAGTAACAAATGAATTGGGAGTAGCCCAAGCTGCTGCTGCACAAATGCTGTCCATGGAAGCTTTAGAATGGAAGACTGATGAAGTAACCATGGCTCTAGTGGAATCAGCTGATAATAGCTTTGATAAGGTAATGTCCAGTTTGTTGTATATAGAAGAAAAACAATCCATAAGCCATCTGGCTATAGTAATTTTAGCAACAGCTTTTCCTAGTTTCATATCAGAAAAAGAGACAAACAACTGGTCAGTCTTCCTGATACTTTCTGTTCTGTGTAGGTAAAAATGTAACTGCCTGTGGACATCCAATAAATATAACGTGTATTCATCTTTGTTAGAAAATCTGGAAAAGAGTACCGAAAAATTAATCGATTGATTAATATTAGCCTCTGAAACCAGTTTAGGGAGAAAGGAAGCATTAGTCTGTAAAATAACCCTGTCTTTGTGGAAGATCAAGAAAGGCAGTTTCAAAGACAAAGCCTGGATATCTGAAATTGTTCTGTAGAAGTAATGGTTACTAGAAAAATTGCTTTCCAAAAAAGATACTTGAGGTCACATTTAGTTGCAGTTTCAAAGGAGGGTTGAGTAAGTTGCTGCAATACCAGAGTAAGGTCCCATGGGAGAGTAGGGTTCCTAAAAAGGAGACCTGAGAAGAAGAGTACCTTGCAAAAAAGTTTTGCGTAGTCTATGGGAGGCAACATAAGCACCTTCAAGTCCTATGTGAAAATTTGATATCGCTGCTAGCTGGACCTTCACTGTGGAGGAGCTAGCTCCTTCTTTAAAAAGTATGGCTAAAAATTCAAGGATACTACACAAAGGAGCTGAAAAAGGATTAACATTATTTTGGTGGGCCCAGTAAGCAAATCTTCTACATTTACTGGAGTAGAGTTACACATGGCTGGTTTATGGGAAAATAAAAGTATCTAACAGACTGGAGAGGACAGCATAGGTTGTTTGGCTATTAATGGAATTGGAGAAGCCAGGCAAGTCAGCCTAAGGTTCAATATGTCTGGATGGATCATGCCTGTCAGATGAGGCTGGAGGTCTTGAGTCAGATCCAGAATCCACAGTAAGTGGAGTAAGTGAGGCCAGAGGAAGGGGAACCAAATCTGTTGAGGCCAAAAAGCTACAATCAGGATAACATTATTCTTCAACATGACAGCTTTCTGCAGGAATTTGGAAATTAGCAGAATTGGGGGTTAGGCATAAGGCAGGCTGGAGGGCCAGTCAAGAAGTAGAGCATCCATTGGTGACTCTACCCTGTGGGAGGATCAGGGCAAAGTAGCTGCTGCATTTGTTGTTTAGGGGAAAAGCAAAAGGATCGCAGCAAGGCTGGCCCCACAGATGAAAAATCATCTCCACCACATTCTTGTTTAGAAACCATTCGTGAGGTAGAAGAATGCACCTGCTCAGCTTGTCTGCTATCACACTATACTTCCCCAGAGTGTGCATTGCAATGAGAAAGTGGTTGGATGCAATCACCCACTGCAATACTCTGCGTGCTTCTCGACACACAGGTTAAAATTTGGTTCCTCCTTGTTTATTGATGTACCAAGCTACTGACATGTTGTCCATTTGAACTGCAATTGTCCCCAAGGGCAGGGCATCTTGAAAGGCCCGCAGAGCTAAAAGCACTGCTGTCATCTCTAGGACATTGATATGCAAAATTGGCCTCTTCAGGGGACCAAATGCCTTAGACTGTCTTTCCCAGACAATGCCCCCCCAACTGGGAAGCATCCACGGTCACTATGGCCTTGGGCTGAGGGGGAATGAACTGCTGGCCTTGTAGAACCTGCTCCGATTGAATCCACCACCTGAGAACTATCTTGCAAATCTAATCAATACATATCAGGGTTGACATAGGTTGATAAAGTATTGACCATTGAGTGGCTAGCATCCATTGTAGAATACTCACGTAAAATCTGGCTAACAGCACTAGAGTCATTGCCGCTGCCACTGATCCTAGAGTCTAAAGAACCAAGTAGGCAGAAACTTTGGCACTGCAAATTATTTTCCTGACCTGTGTTTTTAAGGTCTGAACTCTTAGAGGAGGCATTGGAGGCAATGAAGCCATCATTGACTTTGTGCTGAACAGTGCTCGTAGAAAACTCCAGCTTTTGAGTAGGTTTGAAATGAGACTTTTTGTTGTAGTTTATGGTTATTCCCAGATAAGAGCATGTCTGAAGAACCTGATTTTGTGCCTCCATTACTTGATACCTGGAAGGGGCTGGAATAAGTCAGTCATCTACATATGGAAACAGGAATCCTTGCAGTCTCATTGTGAGCTGCTACTACTGCCATACATTTGGTAAACACCCTGGGGGCTGTGGTGAGACTAAAGGGCAGAACTCTGAATTGGTAATGCCTGGCTCCCAGCTAGAAGCAAGTACTTTCTGGACTGCCTGTTCAGGTTTATGTTATAGTTTGCATCCTGATGGTCTAACGAGCACATCCAATCGTCCTTTCCCAGAAATGGGAGAATGCACTGAACTGTGACCATCCAAAACTTGGTGAATCAAACTAAGTTGTTAAGTTGCTGAGATCCAAGAATGGTCTCCAGTCCCCTGTTTTGTTAGGCACTAAAAAGAATCTTGAGTAGGTTCCAGATTCTCTTTTTCTAACAGGTTTTGTATTTGAAGTGCTGCTTGTTCCCTCTGACTGGGTGAAACATCGGAGATTGTACTTGAGAATGGAGGTGAAAGTGAAAAGGGTATTATATAACCTCTGGGAATGATCATCTGCACCCATGTATCTGTTATCTGCAGCCAGGCTCTCTGGTGCAGGGATAAATGACCCCCGATTGCCTCCAGATGGGGACAATCGGGACTCCTTTCAGGAGCGCTGGAAGGGTCTATCGAAAAAGGAATCCCTGGATCCTTAGTTTTGCAGGCCACCTCTGCTGTGAGGGCAGCATCTACTATTGCAATTCCCCCCTCTACCCCTTGGGGAACTTCCTCCACATCTCCTGAAAAGGACCCTGGGACTTTTTGTACCACATTTTTTCAGTACCTCATTGATTCCTGGAGAAGGATCTTTGAGGCCTGGAAAAACATACGCCCACAGCAGACCGGGTCTTTCCATCCTTTTCGCACCTATATAATGTCCTCAACTTTGGGGCCAAACAAAGATATACTGTCAAAGGAAGCACTGACGAATGAAGACTTGAAGGGCTCCACAAAATTGCATAAGTGCATCCAGGTGTGCCTCCTTATGGAAATGCCAGAACTCAGTGCCCTTGAGGTTCCTTTGGCCGCATGCGAAATTGGCCTCATGGAAGACCTGGAAATTGATTGCAGGGTAACCTACTGAGAAGTGACAGATGCCTGTACCTCATCAGAAATGGATCTTAAAAGGGTATCAGAGTTCCTTAATCAGGTCTCTCTGTGACCTGGCAAAATGTGCCAAATAGTTCAGAGAACTTAAGGCGAAGGTTGCTAAAACATAGACATGCTTGCCAAACCTGTCCATCCCCAGAGACTCCTTGTTTGGTGGATGAACAGTGAATGAACATACTCCTCAAACGAAGAGTTGGTTGTCTTTCACCACCTCTCTGCTTTAGGATTTCAAGGATGTCTCCAAGCTGGACACCTTCAGGAGGTGACCATGGAGATCCTTCATCAAAGTCTGTATATTCTGTGACTGACTCCTAGGGGGAGTCTACGTGCTTCCTCTTGCACAATCTCTTCTTAGGGACCTCCTCAGTGGGATACTCTGGGGAGGTATCAGAAGAGGTGGGAACACCCTGCTGGGAAGCCTGATGTTCCGGTACCAGCTGTCCCTGTGGAGAGGACAGATGCGACTCCAGGTGAAAATATGGCAAGCCTGCAGACTGATAATCTGAGGCTAAGTGAACTGTCTTTGTCATGGAAGCAGACAAGGCTCTCTCCATGACCTCAAAGGCAGACCCCCCCCCCTCCAGAGAGGAAAAGGACCCCAGAACCATAAGGGCAAGTCTTTGGACTGTAGTCCCTCCTTACTCCAAGGAGAGCCCCTTAAAGGCTGAAGTCTAAGCCAAACTAACCCATGCTGAGACCCCGAGTTGTAGAGATGGCTCAAAAACTTCAGAGTCAACTGTTATGCTCCGGACCCAACAGGGTAGCCACAGCTCACTGGATCCAATGGAACTGTACACCTCAGAGTGAGCTTCAGATCCAAGGATAAAGAAATTATCTGATCAAATGTAGACAGACCCAGATGACTCAGATCAGAAAATTCCAAGACCAAGTAAGGAGTAGGAGGAGGAACTTGGCAAAGGGGGTGTAGTGGAAGGTCGGATCTCCTGACCCAGAGAGGTAGGAGGCGACAGGATGCTTGACATGCTCTGTGCTGAGAGAATCTCTCACATCAACCTCTCCACATCTTCTTCTGCAAGGGTCCTGGAAGAGTGAGTGGAAACTACTGATGGGGATTTTGGTCTCTGCAAAAAAGGAGAAGGGACCCTAGAGGGGGACTGGGTCCACTGATGGAGATTATCTGGTTCTCGGGAGGCAGGGAATGCTGGGTGTAAAATCTGAAGCACTATGATCTGTAGTATCTTTATCCACTTTTGGATTTGGATCCATTGGCGAGATCAGATCCAAAAAGAGTCTTTCTTTTTCAATTTAGGATCTGAGATTGAAGTCTGAGCAGATGACTTAATTTAGGGTCCGAGGAAGTCGCCAGATCTGATAAAGGCCTCTTCTTAGATTTGTCTGTATATTTGGAAGATGCTGAAGAAGTACTTGGAGAGGAGGAAGCACCAGATAGTGTCTCACTAAATGGAGAGGGAAGTAATCCCTTCAAAATAAGTTTGTTCTTACATTGACCCAGAGCTCTTGGGTTGAAAGCATGACAGATAGAACAGTTTTCCTGCAGGTGGAGTGGACCTAAACAGTTCACACAAAGTGTGTGGGCATATGAAAATGGAGTTTTGTGCCCACACATCACATTTCTTAAGCTCAGCCGGGCCTTTATCCTTGTCAGCCATAGCAAAAAAAAAATCTTAAGATATTCTGCACTCTACAATAAGCTAAACAAAATTTTTTTTATATATTATTAAACAGAAGGATAGAGGAAAGGAAGAAATACAAACAATGGCATTAAAAGAAACTACAGTAAATGTAGATTATTAGAAAAATATACTAATGACGGTATATGAAGAAGTGCAAATGTACATAAATGGAAGTTAAGGGAGACTAACAACAAAGAAACAATAAAGAATCTTAAGTAGATTTATAAGCATTTAGAGAATGAAAAATTAGAATTGTATGAAAATCACGGCTTCTCAAGAGAAGCAGACACCACTTATTTTGCTTTCATGCAGCAAACAAGATCTAGGGTACTTGGGGTTGGTGCGTTGTGGGTAAGGGAGTAGCTCGAGAGTTTTCTGGTTGTCATGAGCTTTTGCAACGGCATAGTCGGATCTGAGGTATCAGATTCGAACCCGTAAGTTGAGAACAGAATGAAAATTAACAGCATCAGATCAATTGTTTTTCATTTAAATCAGCATGTAATTAAGCAAACCTAAAACATCTAAAACCTTGGGAGTTGCAATTCAAGTCATAAGAAAATGGAAAAAAATGTTTGCGTCGGGGGGGTAGCTCCCTGGCAACTTTCAATGACAGGGATTAGCCTGCACACCCAGAGCTATTATTTGTGTATCCGTGTGTTTGTGTGTTTATATATATACGTGGATGCAGGTCAAAACAGCAAACGCTCATATGAAAGAACATTGTTTTCAATGGAGTTTTTGCCAGCAACTTTTTGTACAGAATGATGGTTTATAGGCCAAGTACTAGGCTAGCCCTTGCAAGCTATTTTAAGCCTAGGCAACCGCTTGTTTGTGCTCAAATTAACCTACCCTATTTGGTTAGAGATTGGCCTTGCCCATCCCATGGTCGATAATTATATATTACCACTAATGAAAATAATTGAGATAATACCATAGATAATTTGAGACGACCTGTATATAGGATCATACCTCTCAACCTCTTAGAGCAAGAAATCTGGACAAAGCCACAAATAATAGGGGGACAAAGGCCCCAAAATAGGGGCACTTTTTAAATATTGCTTTTCAAACTTAGAAAGTTGATAGAATAATAGGTTCTGCATTAGCTTGAGTTTTCTCAAGGATATGAAGTCTGAAACTCAATAGTTTGCCATTATTTTCTAACTTCAATCTTCAATGGTTTGCCAGTGACTTTCCAAAAAACCACAATTTTATGAGAAAATACAAGGCAAAAATCTGGACATTCTGTGAAAATTCGGACAGTTGAAAGGTATGCATGGGACAACACATTTAGGAGCTGCTTCTGCCCATTAGTAGTATAGTGGAAGTCCTGGTAAGTTTTCCATTTTCCCAGCCATAAAATATCTATTACTCCTGTTATGCAATGGGAACCAATAGGCAACATTGTGTAAAATTAATGCTGGTAATGCATGCACTAGCACTAAGAAAGCATATAAAGTTAATGAGACAAATAAATTGAATGAATGCAAGCTGAACAGCAAGATTCATAAAGATAATTTATAGGAAAACACTGACTGAGGGAATGTGTTTAAATGGGAGGCACAGTGGGATGTCTGCATGGACTCCCTGCATTTACATGGGTTTCCTCACACATTACAAAGATAAGCGCCTGGATGGTTTTTCCCTGGGTGCCCGCTGAAAATGGGCTCTGTCCCAGTTGGACTTTTCCGGTAAACAAATGTTCAATAAATAAAATGCAAGGAAATGTATGGGCAAGGCTGTCTGATATACATAAAATGCAAAAGATGCATACAAACAAATTTTAAAACCATTGAGAACAGCTACTGTATTTCACTCTGCATGTTATTTGGTTAAGGTCACATTTGTAGTTAGGCTTCAGAAAGATATGCTCACTACTGCTAACAGAATGCAACTCACCTTCCTAGCAAGCCATGCCTCATTGGAAGAGGGTGGAGGCACTGTGTCTGGTTAGCTAAGCTTAGCCTTTTAAAATGAGCTACAGCTTTTGGAATGCCTAATGAAAGAAAGGAAATGTATTTAAGGAATTCATAATGATTGCAGGGATGAGCAACCTTTAGAAACTACTGTGAAAGAAATGTGGATAGCCGGACTATCTAGCAACTCAAGGATAGATGGACAACTTCAGAAATACTGTTCTAGACAGGGAAAATAAACACATCAGTATGCAATTTTAGCTGTTCTCCAGTCTAAATGACTCACTGAGGACTGGAAGAAGCTTTATATGGAGTGACAACTCTGTTCACATAGGACTGTATCACATTAAAGTAAAGTGACAAGATGAAAAGTGATGGGTGAAGACTGTGAAACACCAGCACATAAAGACGGTCGTAAATTAAGTAGAATAAAATAAGCTTTACTTTGGCACAATTTAACTTTTTGGTTTGGAATGTTAATGGATTAGCCGATATCAAAAAAACATATGGTACTGACTTGTACTTGGAACAGTAATAAACAGATAATGTTACAGGAAATGTACCTGAATCATAAAAAACATGAAACCTTTGTGAAGAAAAATGGGAAGGGGAGTTTCTTTGCTGGAAACGGAGAGTGAAAGGAAGTGGTCTTACTATTAATTAAGAAAACAGAAATAAAGCTTCAGGAATAAATGAAGGACAAGCAGGAAAGATTTATACTGGTGAGATGTTGGCTGGATTTATGAATTACACTGGCTGCACTATATATTCCACCAACAACCGAAAAAAATATATAAAAAGAATATTATGGGAGAAGTTGCAAACTTTCACAATGGGTGCACAGTAGTAGCAGGAGACTGGAACACTAAAGAAAGTAAGGAAGATTTCTCTGGAGGACGAAGATACCAGAGAATGTAAGCACATGTAATGAAAAGATGAAGGGATGAAGTGGAATACACACATTTTTAGCAAAATATGGTTCTTGGGCAAGATTTTACAGATGTTGCATATCCAAACCATCAAAATACATCCAGTGACAGTATTAGACCATGCACCTATACAAATTAAATTTTTGCAAACAAACAAAAAAAAGTCTGTTGTGAATAACGCTGGCATCTTCCAGTATTTCTTCTGAAAAGGAAGCCATTTAACCACTGTGTAAATCAAAATTTAATTATACTGTTAGTAGATTTGAATCTGATTAGTAAACCGGTTGCAAGGAACTGAAGCAGTTATAAATTGAATATTAAAGAGTATGGTCACAGTGAAAGCAAATGAGATGTGAAATAAGTCACAACCAGTATCTAGAGCAATTCTGAAGTTCTTCTGTCTAAAAGTAGGAGCCAACAACAAACAGTCTTCAAAGACTAGCACTGTACTGGCAATGAGCATACTGGATCAAAAGGAGGTGGTCAGTCAAAGGACTCATGGAAGAGGCACAGACTTCTTTCACAGCCTCAGATACAGGATCACATAATGCCTGGTACTGCGAACACTTGTCAAAGTTGGCTCTAGGGGCAGGAAATATGAAGCATCAAACAAGTGCGTCACGACTGAAGCACATAATAGGCCCATGTCAAATAAAGCTTACTGGCCAACCACCACCTTAAGCTGTATGTCATGCTGCATAAAAGGAAAATCTGGTTCACTTTACTGTATAGAGTCTTCTAGTGTTTAGTTTCCTAGCATTTTAATAATGTGAAGAACTTCTGGGAAAGACAGAGTTCCACTTTTTGGGTTAGAGCCTTCACTTCCAGCAAGCTAAACTGGGATGCTTTAGGTCTGGATGTATCAGGGCTTCTAGCTGTGGGTTTGGCCCTCTCTGTCAAACGCAAACTCAACAAACCATAATTTTGTTATGTTACATTTCCAAAAAATGTACATCCTGGAGTTTTGTAAAGCGGGGGGAGACTACACCCAATGACAAATATGCTCTCATTACTTGAATACATTAACTCCAGGGTCTCGGTGCTTTTGACAAGAGAAGCTACTTTGCAACAGTCTTTCAATGAATTGGTTCCTAAAGAATTGGACATATCTACTTTTTTTTTTTTTTAAACAAGAAGCATCTTTACTAAATTATCATTTATGACACAGGCAATCATATATTTACATAAATGAAAACAAACCATATCGACTCATTTTTAGTTGCAAATATTATACATCACTTATCTGTTCAGACATTGTCAAACATTAAATAACTCATTCAAATACTGCCGTCTTTTAAACTTCATTCTCCTCCAAAATGTCATTCTGCATGTATAGCTCCCACAATTCCAATTTTTTCTATGTAATTTGTTCCTACCTTTTCTAAAGATCCCCTTTTTAGTTGTTTTTCTCTGTTACTACATTTACTACTTCTAGTACAGTTAGTTTAGACTTTGATTTTCATTTTCTAGTAATTGCTTTTCTGGCAACCACCATAATTACACTCTGAAAGGTCTTACTATGTCTAGGCAATTTGGATTCTGTATCATAACTCAAAAACATAATTTCCTTAGTTATACCAATTTGCTCACCCAGTATTTATGTTAGAGTAATCTACAGTAAATTTTTAAAGCCTGCCAACTCATTACACTCCAACAATATTTCCCCAATTACCTCTTTCGCCCCCATTATGCCTCCAACATTTGCTATCTACCAGAGGAAAAATTCTTTGGAGACTACTTGGGGTATAAAATACCTATGTAAACAATTGCAAGCAAAGATCCTAAAATCTTCTACACTTTTTGCATATTTGGAGATATATATATATATATATATATATATCCCCAATTTTTTGCGAATTGCTTATCCAATCTCTCTTCCCAATCCTTTCTAATCTCATCTGATTGTCTTTTTTATATGGTCTGCTAATCAGCCCTTTTTTAACAGCAGCTTCTGTTTGTACTAGAAACTCTACCAGTGTTGGTCTTTCATTTAGGACCCCCGTATTTCTCTTTGCCTATACTCTTGATATTAATCCTTGATAGGGTAGGCAATCTCTAGACTGCATGCCAAATAAATTCCTGACCTCCTCCAATTCTATTACCTTTGCCTCTCTAAATTATTTGCTCTCAATACCTTTGTTCCTTCGCCAGTTTTCTCCACTAAATTCCAGCCCGATCTTGCCTATTGTCTGTATCCTTAACTGCAGGCATCCCTTTTGGCAGGATCGCCTTTCTCCAGTCCCACGTTGGCTTAGTTTATAGAATACTTTCTACTACTTTATGAATATAATATTCTGTATGCTTACTGTTGTTCTCCTTAAGGATTAACATCCAAAATCCCAGTCTCTCCTTGTTTCTTCAGCCCCCCTTCACTTCATCATCCCTTTCGGCTTTGAATTAGAGCTTTCAATTTGTGCTATGTATAGGAGCCTTAACTGTGCATCTCTGAAATACCCCTTCAAATCAGAAAACCCCAAACCACCTTGTTCTTCTGGAAGAATCAGCTTAGCCCACTTGAGTCCTGCTGTCTTCCCCTCTTGCATAAAATCTTTCAGCTCTTTACTGCTGTCCACAACTTCTCCTCTGGTTGACAAAAATATGCCTGACCTATGTATAAGAGTAAAGGGACTAAAAATACTTTGAAAGCTTATATCTTGCTATCCATATCCAAAAAAAGAGCTTCCGATTTCTCAGTTTTTGCATAATCTTTTGTTTAGTCTCTTCCTACATATCCTTAGCTGCCACAACAGAATCCTTTTTAATCCATACTCCCAGATTAATTCATTTTATTGTATCCCCATAAATGTGGGTATTGCTGAACCAATTTTTTTGTGTGTACATAGTTTACAGCTACTGTCTTTGTTTTATCTTCATTAATTTTGTATCCTGGCAAAAACTGAAATTGTCTCAAAATGTTCCACAACACTGAAATATTCTTTTCTAATTTTATCTGGTATAAAATAATATCATCTGTAAATAAATCTAGCTTTTCTTGACTACCATACCAATTATATCCTTGAATTTATGAGTCCCTTATTTTCTTTGCAAATTGTTCTAAATATAAACGAAAGGGGAAAGAGAACACCCCTGCCTGGTTCCTCTGCTCAAACAAAACTTATCAGAGAGGAACCCACCCACTTACATATTCATCCTTGATCTCTCATATATCCTCCTAATCAATTATTATAATTTACTCAAGGAATGCAAATGTTTCCATCACCATGCTCATAAAATCCTCAGCTTACTCTGTTGAATGCTTTTGCTACATCAAGACCACCAACAACTGTGGTATTTTCTTATATTTGGCATCCCTCTGTATCAACACTGTTCTCTCAAAATGTTGGCCTCCCCTCCACAAAACTACACTGATCCATAACTATCAATTTTGGCATCATCTTTACCATTCTTTTCACCATTATAGATAAAAACACATTAGAATTGTGGTTTAGAATTGAAATGGGCCTATAAGAGGCTGGATCTGATGGGTCATTACCATCTTTAGGTATTACAGCTATCACCTCTTTCTTCCAGGACGTTTGTGTTCTCTTCCTATTAAAACACTGGTAAACAAAACCTTCTGATCTTTATCAAAATTTTCCCTACTAGCTTCCAAACTTCCATAGAAATACCATCTATTCCTGAGGCCTTTCCTGTAGATTGGTTATACATTGCAATTTTTATCTCATCTCCTCCTATCCTGTTAATAATTGAGCCTCATCTACCTCTAACTTTGACATATTTAATTCTTCCACAAACATTTCCATTTGTACCTTTTCTTGATTTCCATATTTCTCTGCTTTACACAGATTTACTTTCCAAAATATTTCTAGTACCTCTACCGGATCTCTGCTCATCTTACTTGCTATAGACTCCCAAAGCTTGGCGACAATCCTTTCTGCTTTCGGTTGCCAGAGTCATTGTGCTAAACGTTTTTGTGCTCTGGAGTTATCAAAAACAGTTGCTTAACATCTCTTTCTAAACTAATGCACATTATTGAGATAATCCCTTATTTTCTGTTTAGCATTCTGCAATTGTTCCTCTTCTTGTTCTGTGAGATTGCCCATATTCTGCAATACATAAACATTTGTCATTCCATCTAAATAATTCTTGTTACTTCTTAACCATCTCTCTCTTTTTTTCATTTCCACCCTATTTTAAACTCCACTTTAATTTTATCCCCCTCCCTAGCTATATTCTCAGAGGAGATGTCTTCCCTAATAACTCCAAAATAATTTCCACTACCCATTCCTTAAATTCCTCTTTTCAGCAGGTAGGTGGGAAAGTGCTAGTGTCTCGTTTTTATTTTAATTATTGGTGTGTGATCTGAAATAGCTACTGCATGTGTGTCGAAACTTTCAATTAAATGAACACCTTCCAGTGAAATATACATTCTGTCTAGCCAAGTCCTGTTTTTGTACCTTGAGGAATAATATGGAAATTCACTCCCAACTCCTACTGAATTTGCGTCTATATCATATTATCGTATGATGTTAATAGTGAACGCTATTTCATCGTACCAATAATATCGAAACAAAATATCGAACGGAGCAGCAAATTTTTTCCCAGGGAAAAAATTTGCTGCTCCGAAAAAAAAAAAAAAAACAAATTTAAGTGGAGGGCTGTGCCCCTCACACCCCCCCCCCTACTTAAATATACCAACTCCAAGATCACACCATAGTGGAGGAAATGGCAAAGTCCCAAAGACAGCCCAACAAATTTTTTCCCTGGGAAAAAATTTGATGTTCCGTGACTTCGCTATTTTGCCATTTCGAAAGTATCAGAATGAATAAATAGCATTCGCTATTTAGTCCATTCGATAGCGTCATATAGACCCCTGAATTCACACATTCCATGCCAAATATTTTCATAAATTGCTTCATAAAATTACCCTCTTTTGTTAAAGGTGCCCTTCTGAGCCCTCCAGATACTGCTGCAAATCAAACTTTAGTCACCACCTATAAGTAATATTCTCTGCTGAAAACTGATTATTTCTCCTAGAATTTTCTTAAACTCCACTCAAGCAGTTTTAGGTAAAATATAAATATGTAACACTGTAATCCCTCCTCCCATGCCATTAGCCCCTTAGTACTAGAAATCTACCATTACCTTTTTCCTCTTCTATCACTATTGGAGCTCCTCTTGCAAAAGTACCCCGTTTTTCCTTTGTCCCAGCTATTCTGCTGAATAACCATCCTGAAATCCTTTCTTTATCAAATTCAAATGCTCAGTTCTTTCCAAATGTGTACACTGTGGTACAGCTCCCGTAGCATAGCTATTTTGCACTCCACATTTTAATATGGTTCACTACACTTTTTTTAGTTATCTGTGAAACTATTTATATTTAAGGATAATGTAGAAAGTGCTGCCATTATGTTTAGAAGTTAATATTCTCAAGTGTCATCTGTAACAGCTTTTTTAATGTCTAGTTTCAGATTTTGTGTTACATGCATTAATGTTTGGCAGACTGATTTCTTTATACAGTTGTTTCTTGTCACATCCATTTTAAGCCATGTCACACCTTGTGAAAACGTTTTAGTTTTAGTGAAAACCCTCAAACAAAAACAAAAAAGCAAACACCCCCCCAGAACAACCCTAAAACCTATTGAATTAATACTAACACATAAAACTATGTACATCTTCAAATATTGAACTGTCATAACATGAAGAACTGTCCCAGCTGACAGCCAGACTCACAAACTTGGATTAACCTATAAGGAAGGTTATCTGTGCTAAGACGCACGGTATAGCCTGTGCTTCTAATTCCACTAAGTGCTGTCTGTTTTTGTCTTATTTTAATCCTCTCCCAGATTACAAAACTACTTTAATGCTTTCAGAAAACATTATCGCCTAGCTATTGAAAGAAAGAAGTACTCTGTTTTACTGCCCCATATCAGATTGTCTCCATAGAGACATGAGAACCAAATGCACAGCTGCCTCTGCTACAATCACTCATTTATTTGCTACAGGAGAACATTTTATATTTAGTGCTCTAGAAAGAAAAATAACAGGGGCACCTGCATTCTTTAGTATCCTTATTGCACTCAAAAATAACTGAGAAAGTTTTACTTTATACCAGGCAGGTTATGTTGTGCATTATAAAAATACTACTGTTAACTATAAGTAAAACAAAATTTTGTTAACTCTTTCCATCCTCTACACCTCTTCTATTTGTTCTTCCAAAACATTAATGACATGAAGTATGGCGTATGCTTTGGAGTACCCTACAAGTTTAACGAAGTTAAAGGACAACCGCGCCCTCAGACTCAAAAAACATATTAATTTCATCATGGTTTGATGTTTCCTACATTTTAATAGCACTCTGAGACTATTTTGAGCTTTTTAGATATTTTTAGATGCAATTTCTGACTCTGACCACATGGGGTCTGGCATATTGAAAAAATTCAGACTGTTTACTCTGCCTCAAATAATGCATTCTGGGATACTTAGTCTCCAAAAAATTGCATCAGATCTGCCACATTTTGCCTTAAGCTGCTGTCACTTCATTGACTTAACAGGCATTCACTGCAGTCTTAAAATCCCCTACTTTTGGTTAAAATGTTATCCTTTTTCAATGACCACTTAAAACACAATCAGTGCAAATGCTACAGAACAGAACACAAAAGTGCATTTTCTAGCTTTTTCTCCTTTCAAATGCTAAATTGCTTTCTTTTGTGAAGGCTGGAATCTAGTTCTTCAAGGAATCTCCCCTCCCACTTCACACCTACCTTCCCTAGCTGTCAAAGAGCCAAGGGTAATTTGACCCATTATCTGCATGTGATTGACAGCTCATCACAGCAGGTGACCAGAGTAATGTACTGTTTGCTTGTCAGCCTTTTCCTCCTTATAGTGGGAGACTTTTTTTGTTGCACTACTCCTGTCAAATTTAAAACCAAGCTACATAGCACTGGCAATAATCCCTGCTTTGCAAAGCAGTCTGCCACTTATTTTCCCTTCCTGTTTAAATAGCCAACAGATGATACACTATAAACTTGAAATATTTTAGACTTGCATGACAGCACCCACATGCTTTTTTGAGTCAATATTTAAAAAAAATTATGGTAGTGCATACATACACACAGACACACGCACTGCTTTACTTCTACAATGATTTAGATTTTTACATTTTATAGCAGTGTACTAACCAAGCAGAGAAATCTGGTTCAAAAGCAAGGATAAATTGATCCTGAAATACCTATGAACCTCAGCGCAAGAAATTAGGACAAAGCCATACATAGAAGTGGGACAAAGGCACAAACGGAAAAGCGCAGTCTGGGTCTGAACTGTCTGCAAACAGCTACAGTTAACTTTAAGTATGTGTCTACCTGTTTGAGCCAATATTCATTTTCCCCTGGAGAGCACTCTGCTTTAGCTTGTAAGCAGCCCCCCCCACCCACCACACACACATTCCACTTTCTCTTATTCCCTTCTGTTAGCAAATAGTATCCGCCATAACTCATCAAGCATTAAACATAACTGGGGAAATATAAACCCTGGATCAAAATGAAAATAAGTAGGCTAAGCTAAAAAAATGCAGCTGCGAAAGGGAAGCACGTGGCACCCTTACAAACAGAAAAAGATTAACTCCACTAATGTGCAATTAAAAACTTGGGAGGACACAATATCAGGGCTAGGGAGGCATAGAAACAGGGACAAATTACATTTAGGATACACTATTAAGAAGTAATAAGACTTACCTTACTTATGAAGTAGCAAAACGCTGGTGAAGAAGAACTGCTTCACATGAATAGAGTCGACCAGATTTGCTAACACAGAAAAGGAGTTCCACACAGCACCTAGTCCATTTATTAGGTTAACAGTGGGCTGGGAAAGGCAGTGTTGACATCACAATGTGGGAGGATCACAGGGATTCTGTACAGCATGCAAATAAGGCAGTGTTTACGTCACTTTGGGGGAGGAAACCTCCCAGGATCTTCAGCAAGAGCTATGGCAGATGTGACATCATTATTTAAGAGACGACTAGACAGTTTTCATCTTGGTTTTAAAACTGAAAGTCAAACAGTATGGAAAAGTATGAAGCCTAAGCAGTAAAAGAGAATAGTGAATTTTTTTTTAAAGCTGCGGTTATGTTTTTTTGAGGCTGTATCACATAACAGGATTTTAGGGAGACATCAGGTAGAGATATTTGATTTGATATCCCATTGTTTTCCTTTAAAGAAATCCAATATTTCCAGGTTGTCTTGTTCTGTTGTGTTTCACAACTATAATTACTATGCTTTGTAATCACATATTTATTTGTCAATTTCCAAGTTACTATTTTTCTTCCTGTTGGTCTCCCATCTCCCAAACCCAGATTCTGCTTCATTTCCAATGTACTCCCAGTTCTTCTAGTCAACTCTTGTGCTTTTTGCCTCTCGAGCATTTTCCTTTAAAACAATGGGGAAAGTTGCACTGGCACAGTCTCTCTATGGGCTTTATTACCAGAAGAACAAGAAGCAGAATTTCCTTCTGTTTGATAGCTCACTTTTTGTTGGACAAACTTTTGTATTTTCTCCTTAGCCTGTTCTGCAACAAAAATAATTTTGACCCTCCAGGAAAGAATATTTTGAAAATGGCAAGATACCGAACCTGGAGTCTCATGCCTGTTTACTGACATTCCCTAAATAGTGGAATACATTTACTCCTCTTCTGCATGGTGTACAATGAGTAATCATTTCCACAAACACTATACTGTCTCCCACTTTTAATACTTTGTCCTTCTGCCACAGTTTTGTCAGAATCAACTATTTCTGCTGGTTGGACTGCATCTTTACTATTAAAGGTCTGGTAAGGTTTAGAGCATACACACAATGTACCCTTTCAATTATCAACTCCTGCTGTAGAGTACCGTCCAGCTGCTTATTTGTGCTTTCATACAATTAATACAGTCGGTTTCTTCCAGTTTCTCTGGTACAGAATAAAATCTCCGATTTTCCCTATATGATCTGTCCTCTAATGCTGTTACTTTTTTTGAAACAGCTCTTCTTGACTAGTCTCATACTCCACCAACTTTTCTTCATTTCCACCTCTGACTTTTGCAGTTTTATTAACTCATCTGAATATCTTTTTAAAGCTTCTTCCATTTTTTCCAGCCCTTTGTTATTTGAGTTAATATACTCAGTTTCATTTACTTTAATCAGCGATGAGTACATTTGATTTAGTTTTTCCTGTAGATTACTGGAAGTCATGTCTTGCGCTGCTTTTTTCTTAACAGCTGCAGAATTCTTCCCAGTCAGTGTTTCTCCTCACCTTTTGTGACTGATTTTCTTTCAGGTTCTCTGAATTTCTTTTGTGCTGGCATCCAAGCAGTGCAATTACTAGACAGTTACTGAAATTTACTGAAAAAGGACAAGTTCACTGGCTCTCTTTTCTGGGTTTCTGTTTTCACACTAGGAGAGCTGAAATTAAGCTGTTACTCAGTGTGCAGCCATCTTGGAATTCCTAATAAATCTCCTACCTTTTGTGAAATGCACAGGAAAGATTAGGGTCTCCATCTACTCAATTACCTTAAAACAGAAAACCAATGCTGTCTTGGCCAAAGGAATGCCAGAATAATAAAGATGGCACTAACATTGCCTTTTGCTTACTGTAGGAAATTGTTAGGGGAAGACACAAAAATAATCTCTGTTCAGTTCAAAAGGATAGAAAATGTGCCAGTGCCAGGGCTTTCTTTTAGAAATGTCTGAAGCAGAAGCAGTGTCCCAACAGAGTCACCATCATGTCCACCTCAATACTGGTGCTCAACAGTAGGGTGAGTTTTTACAAAATATCAAACTTTAATTCCCACCTATGAGGGTTGATGTGTTCAGGTCTGGAAGGGTGTAGTGTACCAAAGAGATGTAAAAGACCCAGAAATTGGGCTATCATGGCTACCTAGACATGGGGTAAGACTGTCTGCCTCCTTGACTGCTAAGATACCACATATTTGTAGTGGTGTCTGTCACTATCTTGAGGATTTCAGGCTTCAGGACAGTCTGAAGATTTGGCAAGTTAGCTATATGACCAACTCTCTGACAGATTGTGTTAATAGAGTTTGATTATTTTTTTATATAAATGTAAATTTACCTGCGTCACAAGTGATAGTTTAATAAAAAAAGTGTGTCAACAAAAAACTCTCAGAGACTGACATATAGGTTCACAGACAAGTACTAGACTAGCTGCTGTTGTGGGCTATTTTAAGCCTAGTTTATTTCCCTTCTTGTGTTCAAAATAACCCATCCCATTTGGTTTCAGATAATTACTAACCATGGGATGGGTAAGGACAATCTATTTCCCTTAATGAGAATAACTGGGATCATGGAACCATTCATGGGATAAAGCACTTAGGAGTTCCCTCTGTCCATTAGTAAGGGACAGTCCTGGGGTAGATTTCCTGTTTCCCATCCATAGATCTAAGTTGTGCTTGAAAATGGGAAGATAATGAACTTTGTTTTATGTGGATGTCGAGTCTGTTCCAGAGCAACTGTACCTTCTGTGAGATATGCCTTTCCCTTTAAACCATTCTGCTAAAGTTGCAAAAGAGGTTTAGATCCTTAAGAGAATTTTTGATGCCATCTGACTTGCTGATGTGCAATAAATCCACCAGTAATGGGTCAGAGTGTGCCTTGTATGCCAGACAAAGGTCAGGTTATGTCTTGGCAGTCTGTAGGACACACCAGTATAGTGATAGAGCTTTGAGTCTGTGCATGTAGAACATGTTGTTTAGGCCTTGTATCCTTTTAGTAACTTATCTTTGTGGGTATTCCAGCTGTTGCATACATCTAGCATATAGATGGCAAAGGGGGGATTATATTCAATGACTGGCCTAACTGAGTAAAGTGGTACAATGACATCCTTGGATCTAGACCCAGTCCCTCTGTTTAGAACCTGTACAATATAGAAGAACCATCTTACAATGGACACATGTTGGCCATGTTAGGTCATTGTCCACATAAATCCCCAAATCCCAAACAATGGGTCAGCTCTTAGAGATGTACTGTTAATGTGGAAGATCCTTGGGGTAGAGGACTTCCCAAAAGATTAAAATAACACATTCTTTGGCATTTAGTTTCAGTCCATGATTTTGGCACCAGCTATTTATTTGCGACAAACCTTCCTGTAGGATGGCCAAGTAATTTGAGGCTTCAAGGACTGCTACTATCTTGCAGATATCTGCAAATAGTCAGCCAGAGTCCTTTGGTACTGGCTTTTACTTCTGAAATATAGATGCCAAACATGAGAAATTCCAGCACAGAACCCTGGGGGGATTCCACTTGTGATTGATTTCTATGTGGAGGTAACTTACCCTAATTTTGATTATTATTTGCATCCTACCTGTGAGCCTGCTGGCAAATTCAGTGGGTAACACAGGGGTTTAGTCCTAGTTTATTTAGTTTTTCTATTATGCCTTTGTGGAGAATTGTGTCAAAAGCTTTGGCCAGGTCGAGGAATGGTGACGTATTCAAAAGAATCCACCAGGATGAGTTTTTTTTCTTTTTTAAGCATAGATGAAGTATCTTTAGCTTTTGAAAGCACTTTTGGGACTTGGTGCTGTGTGATAGCTGAAGGCAAATAGTTTCAGGTAAATCTTGAGAGAAAGAAGGAGGGGAGAGGGATAAAGCAGAGCTAGATTTATTGGCCAGTAGACCTTCATGTTGTCCTATGCCCCTTTGATTCTCAGGGAGCCTGTGTGTGCTTCCTCAGACTAACTCAGTGGTGTCCAAGATTAAGGTCAGGTTCTACAAATGGCATTCTTGCATGGGTTATAAAACAAGCTGCCCACCATCCAAATTCCAAAGAATTGAGATACTGACCCCAGAAACTACTCAGGTTTCACTGTCTTTTCCCATGTTTACCTGGTCAACAGGACCATGAGAAAAGAGGCTGAAATTTAACACAGAGCCTTCAGGATAGTTACTGCAGTCATGGATGTCTTCTCATATACTCATGTGAAAAAGTAACTAGAAACCATAACCTTCTCGATAGGAGAAACAGCCTGCATTCCTCTGTCTCAGGATAGAATGGTGTGGGACTTTACTTTTGGCAGTAGTGAATGGTCTTTTCCAAACCCCCTTTCAATTCCTCAGGAGACCACTAGGTCAGGCAGTCATCCAGACAACAGACAGATGTACGTGCCCTTGAAAATGAGGTGGGCAAAAAATCTGAACAAATGTTTTAATACCTTGGAAGCAGTGGTCATCTCAAAGAACAAGGAAATTAAATGGAAGTGATCCATCCTTGTTACTAATTACAGCTATTTTCTGTGGGCCACACTGATGGGGATATGAAAACAAGACTCATGTCCAAGGTGACCAAAAGGGAAAAAGGAGGGATGTACAGCTATTTCCTGTGCTTCATACTGATGGGAATATGTAAAGATTCATGTCTACTGTAATAATGAGGGAGTCTGAAAAACAGGAGGGATGCCCAAGGGATTAGCATTCTAAAATGTCTTTACTGCTAGCAATTTGACCAGCCTGAAAAGGTCAAAACCGGGTCTCCATGGCCTGTCTTTTTTGGTAACAAGGTAAACAATAGAATAAAATTGTACACCTTGTTCTGATGGTGCAACTTTTTATGGCTGCCAAGGAAAATACCTTAAGATAGGCTTTGGAAGAGTAATAGTTCTAGTTTAGTGGAAAGAGCAACATCCACTTGAATGGTGGAAGGAATATAAATCAGATTTTCTACCCAGTGTTGATGAGCTTCCTCACTCAAAGGTCAGTGGTCACCCTAAAGACAAGTCTTTGAAGTGAAGGATGCTTTTTTGGCTAAGTGAGAGAACACTACACCTCTGTCCCTACCATCTACTATCACATGTGTAAACATGCCCCCCCTCCCCAAAGAGATTGACCAACCTCACATGCAGACCAGTCCCTTTTAGTGATATCAGTAAGTGTGCATTGACTAAAACTTGCACTTGCTCTCACACAGATGTTTTCTAAGAGAGATTGTCAATTAATTGTATCCTGCACATTCAAGACACAATCCACTATAGACAGTTTAAAAGGAGTCAAATGTAATATTTTAACTTCTGGCACCTATGGGTAAGCAGTCTAACTTCAAAAGTCAGATTACAATGATTATAAATAATTCACCGGCTGTGTGCAGTTACTCAGACAAATTAATAAGCAAATATCCACAAGCTTTTGAAACTAAATAAATACATTCTTTACTTTTTATTTATTTATTTATTTTACATTTGTTAACTGGGCTAGTCTAGCTGGATTAATGTCCATTTTCAGTAGAGGCCCGAGGAGAAAAGCTCCACTATAAGCACTAACAGTACATACAAGACTAAAAATACACAATATGAAGGATACAAGATATACTTATTAAACAGTGTCATATAAAGTGCGACAAAATCCATAAGTTATTCAATAGATAGTACCATAGATAGTATAGGGAAAAACATTTTCAGCTCTGTCCTTACAGGGAGAGGCACAGGGTTTAAGGAAGAAAAGAAAGAGAGTGGTGAGAAGTATAGCATAAAAGGATTAATCAGGATTGCTGCAGGGGCAAAACCAATGGATTTTCAGATGTTTTCTGAGATTTTGTTTAAAAAGAGGGAGAGGGGGAAGTAAGGTAAGCTCTATAGGTAGTTGGTTCTATAATTTACCTACAGTATTCGAGAACAAGGAATCACCTGCTTTGTTGTTGGACTTTGTTGTGGTTGCTTGAAGTTTGCTGGAGGAGCGTAGTGAGTCAAGGTTTTTGTAGGGGATGATGAGGTCAGAGAGTATAGGAGTATTGTTAGAATGGTAAAATAGCTTGTGGGCAATGGTAAATTGAGTATATGCCAGGAGATTATGCAATTCTAGCCAGCCTAGTTGCATTAGGGTCAGACAGTGATGGGTTCTAAAGGGATTACCAGTAGCAAAACGGGCAATACTATTGTAGGAGTAAGTTAGTTTGCTAAGGTTAGTTTTTTTAGGTTAGAGTAAATGGGTGAGGCGTAAAGAAGTGTTGAGATTAAGTGTGAGTGAGCAATTTTGGTTCTAGCTGATTGTGTTAGGAAGGGTTTGATTTTATATAAGGAGCCTAGTTTTCTGTTAAGATATTTTATGGTGTTATTAATATGGTTGTAAGTTAAGGTTGTTATCAATAGTTATTCCTAGCAGTTTGGTGGTGGAGTCTGGTGATAAGAGGGTACCGCTGGTAGAACTGATTGAGAAGTCTATTGGGGAAGACTTACTGGTGGGAGTAAAGAGTAGGAGTTTTGTTTTCTTAGCATTAAGAAGGAGGCAACGCTTTAAGAACCAGGTCTCAATTGTATTAAATACCTTCGGAGTCAGAGAGAGTAGATTTGAGGGGGAGTTAGCTGAGCATATGATTGTTGAATCGTCTGCATATTGTATGCAGGTAGCTTGAGGAATTGCTAAATGCAGGTCATTAATGAATAATGAAAAAAGGAGGGGTCCTAGAATGGAGCCCTGAGGGACTCCAAGGGTGACTGGCAGGAGGGATGAAATGTTCTGCTCCCAGAGAACTGCTTGTTGTCTATTGCTAAGGTAGGACTTGAACCATTGGACAGCGAGAGTATCGAGGGAAAGGGACTCTAGAATGTTAATTAGAAGGGTATGGTTAACCATATCAAAAGCTTTTGAGAGATCGACAAAGAGTGCAGATGAGAGGATATTATTGTTACGATTTTTATTAATGGTATCTGTGAAGGATAAGAGGGCGGTAGTGGTGCTATGAAATGGCCTAAAGCCATGTTGACAATTGGCAAGAATGTTATGTTGGGTTAAGTGGTCTAGAAGCCGATAGTGAATACACTTCTCCATAATTTTAGCTAGGGGGGATAAAAGGGCTATAGGCCGATAGAGTAATCTTTTGAGCTGCCACCTTTATGTAGAGGTATGATATGAGAGATTTTCCAGATTTCTGGGATATATCCCTCTGTAATAGTTCTATTAATAAGGATGGATATTGGGTATGCAATAGCTTTGGCTGCTTTTTGTAGGTATTCAGATGGTAACTGGTCGGCAGAAGGAGTGCAAGGCTTAAACTTTTGGATGAATTTGAGGATGAGATCTGTAGGGATGGGTTGAAATTTAAATGTTGGAAGAGGGCCAGGACTGATGGTATGAGGTTTTGAGTTATCAGGGGTTAGTTGACTGGCAAGTGACTGTATGGTCTCAGTGAAGAAAGTATTGAAGGTATTTGCAATTTGGATGGAAGAATTATGATCAGATCCTAGTGGGGTAGGGGTATGAGAGTGGCCTGGGAGTAAGAGACGATTGATTCCTGACCAGAATTTCTGTGAGTTATTATGGTGAATGTCCTGTAAGTTACAGTAATAGTTCTTTTTATCAGTAAGTATGGCCTTTTTAGTAATATTTCTAAGCTGCCTAAAGTTTTGTTGGTCAGAGAGAGTTTTGGAAGCTCTCCATTTAGCCCATAGTTTGTTTCTGAGTAACATTTTTTGTTTAGTTTCCTTAGTGAGCCATGGGGCTGGTTTGGTTTTCATTCTGATGGAGCATTTTGGAGCATGCCTGTCAAGGATACTTAAGAATTTGGAGTTGAAGTATTTAGCAGTCTCATCAAGTGGCAGGATTTTTAAATCCTTCCAATCGCAGGCACTTCGTTCATTTTGAAATAGTACTTGGCTGAAGTATTTGTTGGTCCCTGATATCCTATATGTGGGGGGGGTTAGAAAAATCATTTTTCTTCCTTATAATGTAGGTCAAACAGTGGTCGCTTATGTCATCAGACAGAGTTCCAGTTGTGTAAGTTAA
This sequence comes from Protopterus annectens, assembly GCF_019279795.1. NCBI lineage: Eukaryota > Metazoa > Chordata > Ceratodontiformes > Protopteridae > Protopterus > Protopterus annectens. The sequence goes on from NC_056727.1 coordinate 1,212,698,786, forward strand.
TTTAAGATTGTTCGTAAGAATCCAATCTAAGGTTGTTTCTTTTTTATTTGGTTTGTTGATTCTGGTAGTAGAAGTAATTGTTTGACTAAAGCCATGAAGATTTATATGAGTAGTGGGGTTTTCAGTATTTACAGTTTTCTAGTCGGTGTTGAAGTCTCCTAATATAATAGTTTCTTGTGGATAAGTAGAGGAAATCCAGCTAAGGATATCCTCAATAGTATTACAATTGTTGCCTGGAGGAAGGTAGATGCAGATGATATACATTGAGTTGATGGGTGATGTTTAGTCCATCTTTATATAAGATTGCTACTCCCCCACCTTTTATTTTATTACGGTCTTGTCTTAATATATTATATCCTGGGGGAATTATTACATTGTCTCTAGTATGAGGTTTTAACCAAGTTTCTGTGAGGCGGAGATTGTCGAATGAGTAAATATCTAGCAGGGCATGGATGTGGGCTATTTTGTTTTTAATACTTTGTATATTAAGATGTCCTATAAGGAAAGAATTTGGAGGTCTGGAGAGGTTAATAAGGGGTGTTGAGTTGAGGTAGGTGGTATTGCTTAAGCTGCTGTTGTTTGGACCTGGATTAGGGTGAATGTCGCCATCTTTTAATGAGGGATGTTTAAGTGTTAGAGTAGGGTTGCCAGTATGGTTTATTTGATATTTTACTTTGTTTGCTCTATGTTTGTAGTACTTAATATGTGAGTCTATGGAATCTGGGTAGCAGGTAGCTAGGATTGGAAGTGATATTTATTTGAGTATGTGTGTAGGTAAGAGTGAATGTAGCAGTTTGTTTTGGAGAGTAAGTTAATTGGTTAAAGGATGAACTTTCAAAGAGGGTGAGGATATAAGCAGAGGTAAGAACAGACATACATGCTGTTAGGAGAGTTAGTTTGGTTACTAAAGGTTTAGTTACTTTAGGCATAGTTTAAAGTTAAAATAATAGTATAGGTTAGTGGGGGTGGAGTGGCTGAGATATAATAAAAAGTAAAGTTGGAGTGGAAAATATAGAAAGGTTAATAGAGCGAAAGGATAATTAAGTGGGAGGTATTTGCAGTAGCTATTGGTAATTGGCTGACAAGAAATAGTACAGGAAGGTATGAGTATGTAAGTAAGTGGAGGATGGGTGATGCTGTTTATGTGTAGTGTGGTGATAGGTAAGTAGGATTGGTATAGGGGAGAGAGGGAGTGGTCTAGTTAGTTTAAATGTAGGAGCAGTGGGGGTGGGTGAGAATTGGGGGTAGGCGAGCGGAGTGAGCCTGTAGGGCGAACGGAGCGGGTAGAGTAACAGAGTGGGATTCAGCAGATAAGTAATCAGTAAAGCAGAAAAACTACGCACCTTCAATGCCTTAAAAAGGTAAGCAAGACTATATGTGTAAATTATAATTAGCTAAGACTACAAGGGATGTTTAGCTGTCTGGTAATTAGCAGAGTAGGGCAAGGAATTATGTGAAAGCACAGCTTTGTAGGGACTTAAGAATAGTGGGTCAGCTTGCAATAAATAGCCTTACAGTCTAGTGTCTGTAGGGTAATACTTTCTGAATTATTTCCTTGGGGAGCTAGCTTGGTATGTATGTATGCTATAGTTACTGATTCTAGGACTACTTGTTATGCAGTAGGGCTGGGGGGAATATAAGTAGGTCAGAGGCAGTGATTCTCATGCCCTGTGTTTTGCTGTCATCTAGTGGTATAGAAGGGAACACTACAGTTAGCTTACTTGGCAGGGACAATATTTAAAGGGGAGGAAAAGCCACGGGGAAGGTCCACGGGTGTGCTAGCCCTTTCACTTAGTTTAAAAAGGCACTCACTCTAGATTACTTATATAATACATTCTGAAAATTAATTATACACACACAAATATATTACTGCACATGAAAGAAAATGTTATGAAAGACAGACAGCATTAGAGATACACTGTTAGCTAGCTCAAACATTATTATGGCTAGTCTATCTAAGGACCATTTAGCAGTCACAAAAGATTCACAAGTAAAGTCAACAGAGAACATTTCACTGACTCTGGAACAGGGGGTTCTCTCTCTTTTTGTCAGCAGTCCATGCAAAGATTCATAAAATCCATAAAACATTCCCAGAGGGGAGCACAAAAGCAACTGATGAAATGGAATGACTGCATTCTAATCTTAGAAAGTCACACTTGCTTGAAGTCCCAAGGAAGTGTTCTGGAATGAATAAATAGTAGGAAAAATTTAGCTAACACAAGCCTTACTGGTACCCCCCACTTTTTCTGCATTAGGTCAAGTCCTCCTCCTTACTTCCTGAAGGCTTGCAGCATTTTTCCACAATATGGAAAGTTACAGGCTAAATAAAGCATTATATTAATTGGCAAAAAGAAGTAGCTGACAATGTCCTACTAATGTGAGTCAATATGTTAGAAAACTACATTTCCACAAGAAAAAAAATGGTTTGTTCTGTACAGCTTGGTGCATTTCAAATCTTTGCATCAGCACCACTGGCATCTCAGGTGCTCAACAACACTGGCAGTAAGGAAGGTTATGACAGTTGTGGGGGATAGCAGAAAGAAACTGGATGTGCAAAGTCACACTAAGAAAGGGAGCAGTGTTGCAGTGTGCATGCTGCTGGCAGGCTTGCATCTCACCAAGCTAATATCTGGTGACAGCTTTCATTACAGAGTGCATGGGAGCACGTACTCATTCAGGGAAGCAGTCTCAGCCCCAAATGTGATGTGTGGAACTCATCGCCCCATCTAGAGTCTGGCTTCAGAATTTCCACACAAAATGGGCTCATTGGTGGGATGTTGGCAAAAACACCAATTCTCCAGTGTCTGCCTAAATGGCAGCTCCTCCAGAATCTCTCACTCTAGTGGTTCTAGAAATTCCCCATTATTAGGGAATCAATGGGCTTGCATCCAATAGGAGTGGCCTGATAGTCGGCAGGCAGGGGGAGAGAGCACCTAAGAAAGAAATTCACATTCCTGCTGCATCTTTACTGGAAAGACAACAGACAGAATGTGTAAAGTGTCTTTAACAAGGTCTCAGATGAGCTACAATAGACTTATGTCTCCAGGAATGAAGGGATTCGTGTAGATAGGTGGGACTAAGTAGTCCCCATCTACTTGCCTATCCTGCATGGAAGTATAGCAGACTGGTCCACTAGAACAAGAACACTTGGCAGAAAACTAGGTGTCCCAAATGGCCAGCAAGAGGAGTCGAGTAGCACTGGACAGATGCAGAAGCACACATTCTGGCAGAAAGTTGTGTTGTAAAACCAACAATCAGGCTACTAAAGGGGAGGCTGGAGGGCACAGAAATCTTCAGTGACTACCTCAATGATGACCTGCAGTGAATGGGCCTATCGTGACATAGAACTGATAGCAGGCAACTGGGAGAAAAAAAGAGCACAGAGAATAAAATATCATACCAAAGGATATTAAACAAGTACTGATTGGTGATAAGGTAACCATACATAATTCATCTTCTCTGAATGAGCTAATTTAAACCTGAAGTTGTTCCGCATCTTCCAAGTGTGCAGCAATCTATAAAAGTGGTTGAATTCAATGTGGCCAACTTGTCTATTTGCTTGGCTTTCCATGATAACAAGGGGCAACTTAATGCATCCTTGGACCCCCACACACACACACACACACACACACACACACACACACAGGTCACTGGCAAGTGCACTTTCTAGTCCATCTAGAAACCAAAACACTGGTCACCATAGCAGTTATCTAAAGATGGTTTAAATAGTTTTTATGTCATCAGAGTTCCTTATTCATCTAGGAAACCCATTCAAGTCATTTAAAACTCTCTAACTAAACAAAGCAGTCATTCCATTATTTTATATTTAACCAAGTGCTAAAAATGAAGGGTAGCATAGTAATTAATTTTTCCAAAGTGTTTTGCATTGAAGAACAGCACTTATCTGTCAAGTTCAAACTACAGACTTGACAAAAGCAATGGCCAACAGATGGCTCAAAAATGAAAATATCAGGGAGTTCTAATCAGACTGATTTTGATCTCCATTTTACCTAGCTATCCAAAATAACCATGGATGGCTTAAATGGAATACAGACTACTTGCTTTCTGTATGCACCTATATACATATATCTTTCTCATGCATACGTGTGCATGTGTGTGTACCTGTATTGTATATAAAGTAGTGTTATTTGTCAAACTGACATTAGGTCAATGTGCCTAATATCAACCCAATAACACTGGAACAAGAATGTAAACACCTGTCTGCACATGCATTGAGGTTACGCCTCAGAATGTGCAACACTAAAACAAAGTGTTTTTTGTAAGGTGCAAGCCCCACTGCATCACCCCCACACCCTCTTAATTATATACAGTAATTCTAAGATTGCACAATCGTCAGGGAAGGGGCATATTCTCCCTTCCCTGGGGATCATCCTTTATTACACAACAGTCGATCATATGTAGTATCGACCAAAGTGGATTGACCATACAAAAATTGATCTTAGCCATGACTGATCTAATAACTCTCTCTCACTGTATGCATATATCTGTATCTATATCCACATACACATTCAGCATTCACATTCATTTCACAGAGCCAGAATTATCGACTCTACAAATACTCAAACTGATGACACCTGAATACGACAAAAGCAAACCGATTTAACAAAAATAAGTTTGTAACACTGCCAGCTGATCTACAAGAGGAACTTCCGTAATAGGATCAACGCGGATATTTCTTTCTCAGTGATCAATATTTGGTACTTTTTTCTTTAAGTCACACATTTGGGAAGCCCACAAGCCATGACACGCCAGATATACAAGTATTAATTTCCCCCAGGTCCACCCATTTACCCACACACCAAGTAAGCAATTTTAAGTAAATCAGTAAATCAATAAATAATGCAGACTTAACAGATTACTAAACAATACAGAAAATAAGTACTTGTCGAATGTACAGTGAACTCAAAGAGCAGCAGTTAAAGGAAACCCACCTACCCACAGGAAGGTGTAGGAAAAGTACTCCTGATTCATCAAGCAAGGTCCTCTTTTGGTAGAATACAGAATATCATTTTTAAACCATGATTATATATTATGTTAATGAAAACTGTTCTCTTGAAATTTCTTAAGTATGGAATGGCACTGTATGACATGTCTTTAAAAGATTTTGTGAATATACCTTACTCTGTTTCCACAAAGAATTTGGAGAGAACAGAAAAATATTAATGTCTACAGACCCAGTGAAATGGCTGTCACAATTGGAGAACTCAAAGAAGAATTTGACTTATACAAAGTTGCACATGGGATGAAAGTCTAAAATGTGTAAAACGTGAAAAAATATAAAAGGAGTGAAAACAGAGTAAAACAAGTCAACAAATCTTTTGCACATGAGAAACATGCCAATAAATCTGCATGATATGTGACCAAGTACAAGACAAAAAGAAATATCAAGTAATTAATCAAATTCATACAAGGCTTGTTAAAGAAATCATGCTGCTAAAGTATGTAAAATTAAAAAATGAATTTTCAGTTGAAGAGACTAACCCCAGGATTTAAGAAAATCTGTGTAGGCACCGTGTACAGCCTACAGGGAATGTATCCATGTACATGGCCACTATTCCCCCTCGGCTGTGAGCAATGTATATTAATGATGGCGCACTGCCGAGGAACAGCATAGGAACAGGGATATTGAATCCATGTAGGGAGATGTGCAGAGGCTACCCATGGTTGTGGATGCCTGGTCAGATGTTATGTACAGAGTGAGGCTCTCCATAATCCTCCCCACCACTGTTGAAATGCTGTGAATTGTGTGCTCACATACAGACAACTGGCATCTGCCTCACATTTAGAAAAACAGAAACCAGATGTAATTCACAATTAATTTTTTTTTTTTTTTTTTTTTTTTAGAATTGCCATTTGCGCAGCTTATACATATATAGCCGACACCTTCCGGACATCTAACAATAGAATGTTTGTGTGGCACTCAGCAATGCTAACAGGAAGCTGACCACTATATGTGAAGGTACACTAGTTTTCATAATATCCAAGTAGCTAAATGGGTAGAGTTATGGCCTTATGTGTACTAGATCCTGGGCTCGAGCCAACAGCAGGCAGAAAGTAGAGTTGTGTACACTTACCATAAATGTAGATGTTCGAGTGTATTCACTGTTGCAGTCATTACAGTTGGGTAATCCTGTTGGCAGGCTACCCTCAGTCGGCCTGAATTCCAAAGTCTAGGTCCGGCATCGGTTGCTGTCGCCTCTTCCCTGACGTCAGTGCACCAGGGGGTATAAAAGATGCAGCAGACGCCATTTTCTTCAGTTTTTCTTGCCCCAGATGTCATGTGCCCCCAATAGGGTTGGCTAAAATATGTCAATAAAACATACATGCACCAAAGTATATATTTTGCCTTCATCTACAAGCAAATACACCACATAGGTTGTATAGAATAGAGAAGTACAGATAAGTTCCAGCAAAGAAATGGGGGATGGCGGGTGGGTAATCTGGACTGCAACAGTGAATACACTTGAACATCTACATTTATGGTAAGTGTACACAACTGTACTATGTTCTTTGTGTTTCACTGTTGCAATCATTACAATTGGGTTGAATCCCAAAGCTAAGGTTGGGAGGCTGGAGCTAAATAGCATTAGGAGCGGCTATAAGGCCCTGCAGAACTGCAGTGGCAAAGCCTGCCCTGGATTTAGAGTAGAGTCATAAGTGGTAGTGCTTTGTGAAGGTGTGCACTGAACTCCAAGACGCAGCCTCTAAAATAATGGTACTCCCCTGAGGAAGGCTGCTGAAGTGGCTGCTGCTCTGGTTGAATGTGGCCTAATGCCCTTAGGTACTGGCTTGCCATGTTGTGAATAGCAGAAACGAATGCAGTGGCCTATCTACTTTGAAATAGTCTGCTTTGAGATAGCCTTTCCTTGTGATCCTGCAGCAAATGCCACTAGTAATTGCTCTGTCTTTCTGAAAGCTTTGGCTCTGTTCAAATAGAAGCGTTGCTGTCTGTGTATGTCCAAAGAATGCAGAATTCTCTCCCTCTTATTCTGTGGGCTTGGATAAAAGGTAGGCAGATGAATAGTTTGGTTAAGGGCCACACTGGACACTACCTTAGGCATAAATGTCAGGTTTGTCCTCAGAGAAACCCTGTCTGGATAAAAAATGATAAAAGGTCCCACAGCCATGAGTGCCTGTAGCTCTGAGACTCGTCTTTCAGTAGTTATTGCTAGGAGCACAGCTGTTTTCCAAGATAAAAACTTTATATCAGCTGTAGCGGCTGGCTCAAAAGGAGGCAGGGTGAGTTTTTCCAAGACATACTTGAGGTCCCATGCAGGTATGGGTGATCTCCTTGGAGGCCTTAAATTTTTGGCCCCTCTGAGGTACTGCCTTAATAAAGGATGAGAAAAGATTGGTGGCTCTGTATTGTAATGAGCCGAAATGGAAGAGGCATGAATTTTTATAGATGAAAAGTATAAGCCTTTGTCCAACATCTCAGTCAAGTATTGCAAAATCTGAGGAATATTTGGTACAGCTGTGTCAATTCCTTGTGCCTGGTTGCAAGCACAGAATCTCTTCCATTTTCCAGCATATGATTTTCTAGTACTAGGCCTCCTGGCCTCCAAAATGACATCTATCACCGCTTTAGTGAGAGGTGTGTTTTGTAAGACTACATTATCCGCCATGCTGCCAGATTTAAGGTCTTGAGTTGGCTGTGCAGGATCTGATTGTTCTGCTGGGACAGTAGATGAGGCACTTGAGGTAAGGTCCAGGCTGGGCTTTGAGACAAGTTCCTTAGGATTGGATACCAGTACTGGCGTGGCCAGTCTGGGGCAATCAGTATAATTTTTGGCTTCTCCTGTCTGACTTTTAGGAGTACCTTGGGGAGGAGAGGCAGAGGAGGAAAGGCATATACTGTTAAGTTTTTCCAGCTGAAAGACAGGGCAACCGCTTTCCATGCTTGTCTGTGATAAGTCCTTGTGCAGAATCTCTTTAGTTGGCAGTTACGAGGTGAGGCAAATAGATCTATGTCCGGGCATCCCCATTTCCTTGTTACCATGCTGAAGACTTGTGGATCCAATTTCCACTTGTGGGGATCCATGAGGTTTCTGCTTAGTTCGTCTGCCAGCGTATTTATTTTTCCTGGCAGAAATTGTGCCTGCAGATGTACTTGGCAAGTCAATGCTGTGTCCCACAAAGTCATGGCTAGTCTGCAAAGGGGGTAAGAATGAGTGCCTCCCTGCTTGTTTATATACCACATGACAGTGGTATTGTCTGTCTTTATCAGTAGTTGTCCCGGATGAAGTAGGTCCTTGAAGGCTGTCAGGGCATTTTGAACAGTTAGCATCTCTTTTTGATTGATATGCAGATGCATTTGGTTTGCGAACCATGTGCCTTGAATACATCTTTCTGCCATGTGGGCTCCCCAGGCATAATCTGATGCATCCGTTGTTAATGTCTATGTGGCTGGAGGTAGAGTGAAAGGCTGTCCCTTGTTCTGGTGACAGGCCTTCACCCACCATCAAAACTCCTGTTGCAGGCAGGGAATGAGAGTAACTATTGTTTCCAGGCTGTGGCAATGTTGAGTCCAAACACTTTTTAGGTACCATTGAAGTTTCCTCATATGCAGTCTTGCATATGGAATTAGTAGAATGAGGATGCCATGAAGGCCAAAGCCTGCAGAATTTTTCTTGCAGATAACTGGGCCTTTGTTGCCAACAGTTTGAAATAGGTAGTCAGTTGCCTTTGTTTGTCTGGTGTGAGATAAGCCATCTGGGCAGTTGTATTTAACAGTACTAAAACCAGAACAGATCGAAGAAGGCACAAATCCTTAACAGCACACTATGCTTTAATGAACGACTTTTCAGTCCATCAAAAGGGAAAATACATAAAGCGACTATTCAGTCCACCAGTAAAACGCATCACATTAACGCAATTCAACGCACACTGCGTTTTCGTTTCGAAGAACTTCATCAGATGGAGACAAATGCATACCTGCTGTTCCAAAGTTATCTAATAGTTCTGTGGATGCTGATTATATGAATTCCGTCTGTCGTATCTCCCTCTGGCCCACTCTCTGTTCCATGTGTGCTGGTTCCGATTCTGTTGGTGAAAATTCTGCTTGTTGTTCCCAAAATGGTTCCTGTTCTGGTTACTGAGCCTCTCTGATCTCCTGGGAGGAGCTGCAGTTGTATTTAAGCTTGCACCCAGGAATATTATCTCTTGAGAGGGTACTAGTTTTAATTTCTGTTCGTTGACTGTGTACCCTAGGCATGGTAGCAATCTCTTTACAAACGCCAGATGCTGTAGAAGAGTGTCCTTGTTCTCTGCTTGAATGAGGCAGTCGTCTAAGTAAGGATATATTTGTATTCCTCTTTGTCTGCAGTATGCAATTACTGGTGCCAGGCACTTTGTGAAGACCCTGGGTGCAGTAGATAAGCCAAAGGGCAGTGCAGAGAATTGATAGTGCATTGAACCAGCTTTGAATCTGAGGTATCTTCTGCAGGTTTGTCTGATTAGGACATGCAGGTATGCCTCTTTTAGATCTAAAGTCACAAGCCAAGCCTTCTTGCCCAACATGGGCAGAAGCTGCTGTAGAGTCAACATTTTGAATTTTGGAATATCCAGATAGGTGTTTAGAACAGATAGGTCCAGTATTGGTCTCCAGGGTTTGTCCTTTCTGGGTACCAAGAACAGTCTTGAATAGAATCCTTGTCCCTGTTCTTGCTCTGGTACTTGTTGAATGGCTCTCATGTCCATGAGGGATGAGACTTGTTTTTGTGCCTCTGCCCATTGAGGTTTTGGCAGGTCTGGCCAACCGTTTGCCCTTGGCAGGGTATGGAAGTGAAACTTGTAGCCTTGTGACACTGTGTTTAAGACCCATTTGTCCTGGGTTATTATGTGCCAGTTTTGAGAAAAAAGTGCTAGTTTTCCCCCTAAAGGTGCTGCCAGAAGATAAGTGCTTGGCACAGGCAGGGGGAAGTCATTGGGACTGTTTCCTGTATGGCTGTGATTTGTCTTCTCCAGTTTTGGAGGTAGAAGCACCCCATTGTTTAGACCTGTACGAACCTTGGGGCTGGGATCTGCCTCTAGGGCATCTGTATCTGGCCCTTTGTGGCCTGTCTGACACTGGAAGGACCAATTCTTTGTAGGCCAGTGTCTGCTAAATCTTGGTGGCTGTACCTGTAAGAAATCCTTGACTGTTTGCATAGATTTAGCTTTGTCCTCCATTTTCTTTAACACCAAACAAAGCATCATGCTGTAATGGAGCATCTAATAATTTTGCTTTAACATGATCAGGTAGATTTTGTTCCTTTAACCAAGCATGCTTCCTAATGATAGAACCCATAACTGCGGCCCTGAAGGAGGCCTCCAGAGAGAATCAAAACCACATTGCAAAGTATGCTTTCCAACTTGTTCAGCTGCATGCAATAAATCCTGCATTTCTTTGTTTTCTGCACATTCAGAATTTATCAATATTTTCTGTTTAAGCAGTGACATAATATATTGCTGATATTTGAGCATATGAAACTGACAATTTAAAGCCCTTATAGCCAAGGTAGCTGAAGTGTAAATCTTTTTTCCCCATCTGTTCAGTGCCCTAAAATCCCTGTCAGAGGGAGTAGGGTTTTTTGCAGTGGAAGCCTTGACCCCTTAGGGACCCTGAGAGATAGTTTCTGGGTCAGCAGCAGGGTTTTTGAAAAGGAATTTATGAGAGTCAGGAACCCTGTAGTACCTTTTCAACCCCCTGCTATAAAGCCCACTTTAGCTCGCTTTGGCGTGATTTAGCGCGGAGTTGCCCATAGAGCACCATCGGGCAGCGCCGGTTAAACAAGGTTAAACTATTTCTGGCTCCGTAAAGTCTGCTCTTCAATTTTTCCCTTAGAACTTCTCTACTTGCAATCTAAACAGTCTATTCTCTATCTCAATAGCTCAGCACTTGCTCCTAAAGCATTTTTATATAGGTAAAGTACTTGTATACTAAACAAAGTACTACATTAGCCTAGAATCCCCTTGAGTACCCATTTCCCTATAGGTCCCTTCTGACTCAGTTACACGGCAAACTTTTTCACTTTTTCTAGCATGTCGAAGGGTCAGTTGCTAGCGTCCTCTCCTGTTCAGCTGGTGAATCTGGGCATTTTGAGGCAATGTTACAATTGCCTCATGTACACAGACAACCCACTCCTTCTCCCACAAAACACAAATACATGTGAGAGATGCAACTATATAGCCAAACTGGAGGCTGAGCTCTCTCAACTCAGGACTGGCAAGACCAGACAGAAGGAGAAGGAAACCACGCACACCACAAACCCAGTTTCACATAGAACTATCACAACTGCAAAACAAACACATAAACACACAAAGACATACTCGGAGGCACTGATCAAAAATCTACCAAAACTACAGAGGCCTCCAAAGCAGACACCCAAGCAACTGCCACCTCAAGACATAAGACATGCAACACATAGTTCCCAAAGTCAGTGTGCTAAACAGTCACAGCCCTTAAAGCAAAACACAATGCCAGACACACTTGTTATAGGTGACTCCATAGTCAGACACACTGACATCCCACTCACCAGACTGAACAAGGAAAAGATCACAGTTAGCTGCCTGTCAGGCGCTAGAATCCGCCACATAACACAAGCACTCAGGTCACTCCACAGCAAGTACAAGTATGACTCAGTCATTGTCCATGCCGGTGTGAACGACCTGAGACGTACCTCCCTGGACTACATGAAAAGAGACATAGAGGAGCTCTCAGATTATGTAGCCCAGGCCGGTATGACCCTGACCCTGAGCAGTATCCTACCCTCACCAAGAATGATGCCACAATACAGAGACAAAATGATCAGCTTTAATAATTGGCTTAATTACTGGTGTCATTCTAAGGGGATCCAATGTCTGTCTGCCTGGGATGACATGCTTGACAAGCCACGCTGCTTCGCAAGGGACGGCTTGCACCTGTCACCCTGGGCTTCCGGATATTGGCAAAGGCTCTTGCCACCCCATAGTGCCTCTTTTAGGCAAGGCTCAAATGATAAACCTACCGCCCTAGAAAACAAAAATGGAGAAAAACTAAGGGTAATACTGCTCAATGCCAGAAGTCTAAACCTCAAGATGCACCCTCAAGCCCTCCTCAGTATGGAGAACATCGATGTTTGTGCTGTGACTGAAACCTGGTTCAAGGCTCCTGAGAGCACCCCAGCACTATCAGGTTATACCTCATATCATGCCCGCCCCAAAATCCGGACCGAACTACAAAAGGAGGGGGAGTATCCATATTCATAAAGGATACCCACACCTCCAGGTTAGTGGCAACGCACGAAGCACCAGAGACCATCCAGGTGCAATTAACCATAGGTAAAACTGCCCTACAGTTTGTAACATGCTACAGACCACCTTCTCAAACTCAGGAAACCCACACAGCCTTCCTGAAGACACTGGAGAGTATAAATGTCTCTCCAAACACCATCATATTGGGTGACTTCAACTACCCAAACATAGACTGGGAACATTACTCAAGCCCCAACACCCTAGCCCAAAGGTTCCTGGAGTTCATAAACTCAAATGCTATGGAACAACTAGTCACCATTCCCACAAGAGGAGAAAATATACTAGACCTGATCATCACAAACATGGGGACAAAATGCTCCACACCGGAAGTATATCCCTCATTGGTGAGATCAGACCATAAATTAATCTCACTGGAGATCCACATCCCGCCCCCACCCCCAGCAAAAGAACACAGTGAAGAACTTCTCAAAAGCAAACTTCACACTTCTTAAGACTGGAGTGGTATCCTTCAAGGCCCCGAGCCAGTGGAAACCACAACCCACGCTGCTGAAACCCTTACAAATGCCTTCTACGAGCACCTCCAGGAATGTATGGATCAAGCAATCCCTAATAAAATCAAGACCTTTTCCACCAAAGGCAGGCGCCCGGTCTGGTGGACTCCAGCCATAAACAAACTCTACAACAAGAGGAGAAAGCTACTACATGACAGAGCAAAATCCCTAAATGGGAAGGCATCTCTGATCAATACTAGCAAAAACTACGATCACTCATAAAATCATCCAAGGCCAACTTTGAGAGAAAAATCGCTAATGACACAAAAGACAATCATAAAGCCTTCTTTAGCTATGTTAGAAACCTGGGTGGAAACTCCCAGATATGCTCAGAATTAGTCCAAAATGATAAAAAAATCACTGAACCCACAGACATTGCCAACATACTGGCAGACAGGTTCAGTGCAAATTTCTCCTCCCTCCCCAAAAGGAGAAATATCTATCCCACCAGAGTCTAGCCTCCCAAACATCTCAGATGCCCAGGTGAGAGCTGCTCTCTAAAGCAAAAAACACAGCATCAATGGGACCGGACAGTGTCCCCGGCTGTGTGCTACACAGACTCAATGAGGAACTAAACCCACACATAAGGCTGCTGTTTAATCTTAGCCTTACTACAGGATATGTACCCAAAGAATGGCGTACGGCAACTGTGGTCCCACTCCACAAAGGCGGTGCTTCTACGGACCCTGGAAATTACCGCCCCATAAGCTTGACGAGCCTTGTCTGCAAAGCTATGGAGAGGATCATAATGGAACTCATAAATAAAGACATTGGGGACCTACAGACACTGGATCCTACCCAATTTGGCTTTGTCAAGGGCAGATCCTGCCTCTTGAACTTGGTCGACTTTTTCGAAACAGTCACTAAGGCCATTGATGAGGGTAAGGCAGTTCACACAGCCTACCTTGACCTAGCAAAAGCATTCGACACAATACCCCACTCGGGCATCATAGAAAAGCTCACCAGCTTAGATGTAAACCCATATGTCACAAGATGGGTTGCAAACTAGCTCAAGGACAGAACACATAGGGTTAGAGTTGCTGGTGCCATGTCAGACTCTAAGCCGGTCACGAGCGGTGTCCCACAGGGCTCAGTCCTGGGCCCCCTCTTGTTCGGCATTTATTTTTCTGAAGTGCAGGCAAACATAGGGGGATTGTGGCTGACAAAATTTGCAGATGACTGCAAACTGGGCACCATAATTGACACTCCATCAGACACAGACATCCTCCAGAAAGGTCTCATAGAAATGGATAACTGGTGCCAGAGCCATGGCCTTAAGCTAAATGCCAAAAAATGTATAGTCATACCCTTTGGGAAAAACAAGGTAACCCCTAATTACCACATAGGTGGTAATCCATTAAACACGGAAGAAGTTATCAGGGACCTGGGGACCCAAGTTGACAGTAACCTCTCTTTTGACACTCACATTGCCAAAGTGGTTAGGAAGACCTTCTACATTGCCCACCTGATCATGAAGGATTCACATCCAGATCAGGAGAGGTCATTGTACCCCTGTACTCTTCACTTATCAGACCAATGATTGAGTACAACGCCCCATTCGAATGTACCTTACCCGACACCTGCAGCAGTTGGAAAGACCCCAAAAGTTCCTCACCAAAAGGATAAAGGGGCTCAAACATATGTCATACGATGCCCGACTGAAGAAACTCCAGCTCTATTCAGTCGCATACCGTCTGCTCAGAGGTGATCTGTGCCTGACATACAAGGCCATGTCCAACCCGGAATTAATGGACATGCTCCACCTCAAAAAATCCAAATCCACCAAAGCCACGAGAGCAAGAGACTTAAACCTCAACACGGATATAAATAGGACGTGCTGGAGGGACAGATTCATCACCCAGAGACTCCCTACACTATGGAACAGAATCCCAGTCCATGTGAGGCAGAGCCCCTCACTGACTCTGTTCATGAGAAATCTTGACGAGTGGATGGGAGATCGTAGGTTTACCCCGGGAATCATCTCTGTATCACTGCTGGACAGAGGCACAGCAAACTAATGGGTGTAGTATTCTCATCCTAAGGGGTGGTGAAAGCCACACACACTCTGGCTAGGCCTATAAATGCCCTAGGGCAGATAGCCTAGTATGAACCTATGAACCTATGAACCTGTCCGGCTTAACCGGAGATGGAGGTAAGGAGTCAGGGGTCAGACTGGACTCTGAAAATACATCATCTACAATGTCTAACACAGGTGGAATAGCTAGGGGCCTGTGTTGTGGTAGTAAAAGGAAGTCTCCGAGCCTTTTCTTAGATTCTGAATAATCATGGCTCTCCCAGTGGAAATGCTCCCTCATGCTATGTAAAGATTCTCCAAAAGAATAA
Organism: Protopterus annectens; assembly: GCF_019279795.1. Lineage (NCBI taxonomy): Eukaryota > Metazoa > Chordata > Ceratodontiformes > Protopteridae > Protopterus > Protopterus annectens. The sequence continues at coordinate 1,212,713,935 of NC_056727.1, forward strand.
TCCTCAGGAGGAGAGGCTGAAGGGATAGATTCTTCAGCATCAGAATCCTCATAGGGAGGAAGAGAGTATTCCTGATCAGAAGAGGAATCAGATGAAATGGGAACCTGATCTGAAGATTCATATTCTGTCTCTTGCCTAGGCCTCTTATGAAGAGGGGGATGGGAACTCCTGATCAAAGTAATTAGGTCTTCGGCCATTTTGAGCATCTGTTTTTAGGCATGGAGGCCTGTCCATGAGGCTGTTGTACTTGTTTCTTTGTCTTTAAATGTGTTTTAGTCTTTGCCTTTGAAGCTGAAGTCATTTTAACATATAATTGAGTAGGTTTGAAAACACCCTCAGAAGCCAATGCCTGCTCAGCGGCTCCGGACCCATCTGAGGGAATAGCTTCCGAAGGTCCAATACCTTGACTTTCCAGTGGCCTGGTCGACTCCACGTGGGTGTCGGTAGTGGCCTGCGAGTCCAAGGTAGCGGTCGTCAGGGGCTGCGAAGGCGCCTCACTGAGAACCGGCGACTGGCTTAGAAGGAGCCTCGTCAGTTTTGGACCTCGGATGCCTGTCCTTTTTTTTGCATTCCTTGTGAATTCCGGTAGTCGGATGTCTATCTGACGACATTGTATAGTTAAATCTTCTGCCAAAATAGTGAAATTCAAAATCGTACCGACGCTTAGTGCGTTGGTTAAATCTAGCACAAAACCGACGACTAGCAACATTGTGCTCAGGGCCTAGACAAGGAATACAGTAAGAATGAAAGTCCTTATGAGGTATTTGCTTCCCACAAGAAATGCAATTATTAACTTTTTCTGACATCGGTCTGGAGCAAGAAAAAAGTTTCACGAAAATCTCAAGAGTCGGCCGACCAGCACTTGCAAACTGCTTTTGCTTCGGGCACCGCACAGCACGAAAGACTGAAGAAAATTGTGTCAGCTGCATCTTTTATACCACTGGCACACTGACGTCAGGGAGGAGGCGACAGCAACAGACGCCGGACCTAGACTTTGGAATTCAGGCCGACTGAGGGTAGCCTGCCAGCAGGATAACCCAACTGTAATGACTGCAACAGTGAAACACGAAGAACATCATGTCTGTAATCTAAATTTACTATTTATGTTTAATTTAATAAAAAATGTGAAATATGGCACTGCTGCGCAATGCTAAGTACTGCTCAACCATCCTAACCACTGCTTAAACATAGTAATTGCTACCACAGTTTGCACTGTGCTAAGCTTCTCTAAAACCCAAGAGTTTTCACACTGCTTAGCTGGTTTGCATGCTGCTAAGCAACATAGTGCTTTTTGAATGTTACTCAATGATGTGTAAGGGCAGGAAAACAGCCTATATTAGGCGCAATAGGGGGGAATTCTGCACCATTCTTTGGAGTTCAATCAACTGTTGATATGGCAGGTGGTGCTGTTGAAGGTGCATGCTTTTGGGTGCAGAGATGGGGTGTTCAGGAGTCCAGGGTCTTTGTTGGGCTCCTGGTAAAGAACCATGAACCCAGGCTGCTGCAGGGCAGTTTCCAGGGCTTGGAGTACAAGGAGGAGGCCTGGGACCAGTTGGCCAGGGAACTCACCAGTGCTACTGGTATCCCCAGCACAGGTGAGCAGTGTCGTCACCATTATGACAACAGCTGCAGCTGACAGGACTCGTAATGATAGGTCCCATGCCGGGTGCCTGGCCAGGTTGCACAGTGTGTGTGTTAAGTACAGATATATTATGCTAACTGTAGAGCAATAAGCAAGAAAGAGTAAAGCATTTACTGCAATAAAGTATACACAAAAAACTGTAGTACATTAAATGAATAACAACTGTAGTTTAATAAACAATACTAATAACAGTAAGCAAAATGGTGTACAGGAGGATTGTGTTGTCATAACCATTGAGTGTCTATGTTAATGTTGCCTCAGTCAAGTGTAACACTGCAATAGCTGTAGAATGTAAAACTAATGGCCTGCAAACTGTACTCCATAACTCATAGTACGGTCCAAGGCTGTCTCCAGGCCAGTATCTGTCACATAATGCTTTCCCTTCCTCCTACTTCAAGGAGGAAAGGTATATGGGTGAGGTAAGCCCACTCCATGGGCAGATATTGTGTGTGGACTTCACAGAAATGTATCAGCAATACCAATAACGTGTTAACCAGCATTATTGATTCCTAAATACATCTGTTTTAATATATGCAGTACTGTTGTATTCCATCCATGCAAGTTCTACTGTCACTGTAGTCAATTATAACACTGTAATAGTTCTATAATGCAAAAAGAATGCCTTGTAACATGCATGGTTAAAACCATAGTATGGTTCAAGGACGTCTCCAGGCCATTACCAGTCATATAATGCTCTCATTTTTCCCCCACTCCAGGAAGAAAAGGTATGTTATGTGCAGATATTATGTAGGGACTTCACAGAAATTTAAGAGCAATACCAATAAAGTATTAAACAGCATTGCTGACTCCAAAATAGACAGACTTATTTAGGAGTCAGCATTGCTGACTCCTAAATAAGTCTGTCTATTTTGACTATGGCTGTATTCCTTGCATGTCTGTACTAAGTTGCTGCAGTCAATTAAATTATTTGCAGATGTCCCCTGCAGTCACAGCTACTGGGTTCTATTCCCATGCCTACCAACTAAGGCATGATGGATGTTTAGTTTATGTACTGTACACAAAACCTGCTTCTCAACTGTCACAGTTTCTCGTACTGTACTTAAAACTGCGTAATCTGTCACAGGAGTATCAGAGAAATGACTACCTGGAATGTAATGCATTACAAAATCCACTTACAGAACATCTTGATAGTTATACAAGTCCACATTATGTGAAACTGTTGTGTAGTTGTGTACCTGCATTTATTATTGCTTGGCCCATACCGATCCATGCCAACAGCTTGAGAGGTATATACGTGCTACATCAGCTATAGGAGAATTGTAGTCACTGTACCCAAAACTGACACTACACACCTGTAGAGTATACATTATCAGTGTTTTCAGGGATATAATCTGCAATGTCACTAATGGAATGTTTTTCTATCTCTCCCCACCCCTTATCTTCATTTATTTATTATTGTTAGTTATTACTATGATTTAATATTAACATATTTTGTTTATATTTTGGAAAATGTGGTTTATTATTGTTATGTGTTATTATGATTCAATATTAACATATTTTGTTAAGCTGTTTTGTTGGCCTTGTACTTTAATTCTTAATGACATGCTAATTAACATACTGACTTATGTTATTTAATGTTGTGTTACACATACTATACATTAATATGTATTTGGATTAATTAAAATGATGTTCCATCTGTTAATATTAACAATGGTTTGGTTAGTACTAACCTCAACTTATTGCTTTACCTCATATACCACAGCACGTCAAGGTAGGCTGGTTCTGGCTGATCTGCCTACCTTGCCTCCACTGGCTGTGGCACCGGGTCCCAGCACATCTGGGACTCAGACTGGTGGTACACCCTCTGCTGCTCCTGCACTACCTGTGGTGTTGGGTAGTACTGCCCCACAGGAAAAGGATGGGCCCCCCTCTCTGGGAGCTGTGGTGGAGAGAGAGTTGTCACCCAGGATGAAATGGTCTTGGTGCACAGGACAGTCTACTGTGGGTTTGACCACCACCTGCCGCAGACTGAAGACATGCTGGCCGACCTGGTAGGGCAGCCTCATACCAGTGTCCAGCCTCTACCACTTTCACCCTTGAGGCAGTGACAGAACAGTGATGACAGTCCCATGGGTGGGGATGTGAGTCATGCTGCTGCCTTGTGGAGGCACATCAGACTTTGATTCCACAACACCCTCCCTCCAAGGTGTTCACCTTCCTCATGCGTCATACACCGCCCCTGTCTGCTGTCGTCTGTCTGGAAATGCATCCTCACCTACACAACTTACCCCCCCAAACATACTTATGTTCTTTCCCCAACATTCCAGCCTCACTTTAAAAAAAAGGGGGGGTACCTGTCCCCCCCAAAAATATATCATCCCATACATAGCTCTCCATTTCACACACATGTCCACTGCAAATCTGGTCCAACTAGCTTGACAATGCATTTATGTTGTCCTCACCCCTGTCTTTGGGGCTGAGAGTTCAAATTCTTGTACAAATTCTGTCAAAGTGCACAGTTGTTGCTGTACAAGAAATGGATAGCAAATGTTCTTTCCTACACCCTTCTTGGACATCCCTACCTGCCTTCCACTATGTTTTCCCCCTGCCTGCACCTCACCACCACTTTCCTATCTTCCCATGTTTCTTTTCTTTACATTTTTTAGTGCGACGCTGAGCAGCGAGTCATGCAGCTTCACTAAGCTCAGCTAAATAGAGCTATATTGACTGTGTTTTTAAAATTGTACATACTTACAAAATAAACATCTGTCACATGTTTCGAACCAGAGACCATTCCACCTGTAGAACACTGCAATTAACCTGCCATGCCACATAACCCTTAATTAAAACAGGTGGTATAAACAAAGCATAATAATTGCCAGTTACAGTCATTAAGCATATTTGAGTGCAGCTGCATGCCACGCAAACTTGAATAAAAAGTAATAGAAAAAATAGGAATATACCTTGGACTCTGGTGCAACAGTACAAAACTAGAAAGCCAAAGAAATAATAATGGATGCAAGTGAGGTCTGTGATACCATGTAAATGTGCCCTTTTATAAGTAACATGTAAAGAGACACCTGCTAAGATATTAATGACAAAATACATGTTCAACTGGGACCCTGGTGCAGAAATACTTCCATATAAAGCTATGCACATAGGTTCATAGGTTTATGGGTTCATAGGTTTATACTAGGCTATCTGCCCGAGGGCATTTACAAGCCTAGCCCATAGTTTTGTGGCTTACGCCACCCCTTTAGTATGGGGAACTATACCCATTGTTTTGCTGTGCCTCTGTCGAGCAGTGACACTGAGGTAATCCCTGGGGTATATCTGCGATCTCCCATCCATTGGTCAAGATTTCTCTTGAACAAGGCCAGCGAGGTGCTCTGCCTCACATATACCGGGATTTTGTTCCACAGCATAGGGAGTCTTTGGATGATGAATCTATCCCTCCAGCACGTCCTATTAATAGCCGTGTCAAGGTTTAAGTCTCCCGCCCTTGTGGCTCTGATGGATCTAGATTTATTGAGGTGAAGCATATTCATCAAATCTGGGTTTGACATGGCCTTGTATGTCAGGCACAGGTCACCTCTGAGCAAGCGGTAAGCGACTGAATAGAGCTGAAGTTCTTTCAGTCGGGCAGCATAGGACAGATTTTTGAGACCCTTTATCCTTTTGGTGAGGAACTTTTGTGGCCTCTCCAGCTGCTGCAAGTGTCGGGTCAGATACATTCCGAATGGGGCATTGTACTCAATCATTGGTCTGATGAGTACAGGGAAACTATGACCTCCCTTGATCTAGATGTGAATCCCTTCATGATAAGGTGGGCAATGTAGAAGGTCTTCCTAACTACTTTAGCTACATGGGTGTCAAATGACAGGCTACTGTCAACCTGGGTCCCCAGGTCCCTAATAACTTCTTCTGTGCTCAGTGTATTGCCACCTATATTGTAGCTAGGGGTAACCTTGTTTTTCCCGAAGGGTATGACTATGCATTTTTTGGCATTTAACTTTAGGCCATGGCTCTGGCACCAGTTATCTGTTTCTGTGAGACCTTTCTGAAGGATATCTGTGTCAGATGTGTTTTCGACTACGGCGCCCAGTTTGCAGTCATCTGCAAACTTTGTCAGCCATAACCCTCCTGTGTTTGCTTGTACTTCGGAGAAGTAGATGCCAAACAAGAGTGGGCCCAGGACTGAGCCCTGTGGGACACCACTTGTGACTGGCTTAGAGTCTGACATGGCGCCAGCAACTCTGACCCTGTGGGTTCTGTCACTCAGCCAGTTTGCAACCCATCTTGTGATGTATGGGTTAACATTTAAGGTGATGAGTTTTTCAATGATACCCGAGTGGGGTATTGTATCGAAAGCTTTCGCCAGATCGAGGTATGCTGTATGGACTGCCTTTCCTCATCAATGGCTTTGGTGACTGTTTCAAAAAGTCAACCAAGTTTAAAAGGCATGATCTGCCTTTGACAAAGCCAAACTGGGTTGGATCCAAAGTCTGCAAATTCCCTATGTCTTTGTTTATGAGATCC